>NC_056726.1:1812309741-1812462241 GCF_019279795.1 Protopterus annectens | reverse complement strand
ACACACACACACACACACATAGAAACATGCCTGTTACAGGTGCTAGAAAGTCTGCCTTCCATCTTTTCCTTAGATCTTGCTAGTTGCTTCTTTCCTGCACTTAAAATAGCCTAATAGCTTTGCACTTCAACAGGTTTATTTATCAAGTATTGTAGCACATCTGAGAGCCATCAGCAGTAGTCATTCCTCAGAGAATTAGATCCAGTACTTAGTAGTTATGATCACCACTCCTGGCATGATTAAAGTGCAGTTCTCTGTGCTTTTGCCCATTAACCTGGTGCAGTTGGGCATTCTGAGATACTGTTGCAACTGCCTCATGTAAACGAGATACCCCTATATCACCATATTGAAAGAGATGCACTCTGCAGTGAAGACTGCACTAGCTGATCAAGAGGAGAAGGGTCTACACCTGAAACACACCACATGGAACACATACCCCTCCAGAACACACAGTATCACAGTTCTGAGATACAAACAGTAACCACACACCCACGTTCACAGTGGCAATCAATAGACATTTACCCAACCTGTGGAGACCACCATGACAGACACCCACTTGACCACCACAACACAGCAAAAAACACACGATACATATCTCACCTACACAGTGTGCCCCTCAACCTAAGCCCCAAAGGCTAAACACCTTGCCTGATACAGTCATCATAGTTGACTCAATTGTGAAGCACCCATATCTGCCACTCATTAGTTTGAACATGGATGAGGTAACAGTCAGCTTTCTATCAGATGCCAGAATCCAGCACATAGCACACCCAGTCAGGTCACTCCACAACAACTACAAGTATCACTCTGTCATTGTTCATGTGTGTGTGGATGACCTGAGATGCACATCCATGGTCTATATGAAATAGACATGGTGGAGCTTTCAGATTATGTGGGCCAGGCAGGTATGGAAGTAGCCCTGAGCAGTACACTACTGTCACCCTGAATTATACCACACTACAAACAACAAATGATTGACTTCAACAATTGGCTTATGTGTCTCGTGTCACTCTCATGGGAACCAGTATCTGTCTGCCTGGGATGACAAGACTGACAAACTGCAATGGCTTGTCACAGATGGCCTGCATCTGTCACCACTGGGTGTCCAGGTACTGGCTAAGTGTCTTGCCACCCCTATAGTAGGTTTTTCAGTGGTGGTCCAAATCACATTACCACTGTAACAGCTACACATATATGAAACCAGAGGTTCATCCTGCTCAACACTAGACATCTACATCCAGTGATGCAGCAACTCGCAGCACTCCTGAAAATGGCAAACATTGCCATTTGTGCTGCAATGCAGACCTGTTTTACAGCAGCAGACAGCACCCCTGCACAACCAGCCTACAACGCATTCCACATCTGTTAGCCCCAGAACATGGGCCACAGCTGCAATGGCAGTGGTGTCTCCATACTGATAATGGATATGCACACATCCAGAGTAGTATCCCAGTATAATGCATCTGACATACATCAGGTACAACTGACATTTGGTAGTGCAATCCAGGTCATACCCTGCTATAGGTCCACATACATGTCCCTAGATTCTCAATCCATATTCCTCAGCACCCTGGAATCTATCAAGGTTGAACCCAACACTCACATACTAGGAGAGTTCAACTATCCCTCCATCAAGTGGGAAACACTACCATGCACCAATGCACTGACCCAGCACTTCCTGGAATACATCAGTTCCAATGCCCTGGACCACCTCATACTGACAACCAGTAGAAGTAGCAGCATCCTTGACCTTTATTGATTACTAACATATGGGATTGTTGTTTGACAACAGTAGTCAATCACTACCTGGTCAGATCAAACAAAGAGTAATTGCCATGGAAATCCAGTTCTCACCCACAACCCCTGAAAAGGTAACCACCTTGGACAACTTATCCACAGCTGAGTTTGGACTCATAATAACAGAGGTGGCTAACTTCTCAGCAACCATGCCAATGGGAAATATCTGCATGACTGCTAAATCATACACAATTGCACTGTACAGACAAGTACATCAATGCATGGAACTAGCTATATACAACAGAACACTGACATGCACCTGCAAACACTGGAGGCCAATCAGGTGGTCCCCTGCCATTGATAACCTGTACAACGAAAGGTAGAAACTGCTGCAGATAAAGGTAGAGTCCCAAGAGTGGTAAAACACCCTTATTAGCCTCAACAACAACTTGACATCCCACATGGAGTCATCTAAAGCTGCCTATTATGGCAAAATTGCAGAGACACAGACAACGATCACAAACCCTTTGATAGTTATATCAAGAACCAATATGTGCTCTGAGGTATTGCACAATGCTACCTTCTATATGTGACAACAGATATTGCTAACATTTTACCAACACATTAATTGCCAGCTTTACCCCTGTCTTTCCCCTAGAGGAACAGTCAGAATGGCAGAGGAATGCCAAGCACCCCGCAGTACTCCTCCTAGGTTACACCTGTATTGTCCACAGGTGAGAATACAGCTACCATGGGACCCCACATAATCCCAGGCTGTGTTCTACATGAACTACAGAGAAACCTGGCAACACATCTGTGTGCTCTGTTCAGTCATGGCCTCAGCTCAGGACTTGTCCTTCCCAAATGGCACACTACTACAATCATCCCTCTCCATAAATGTATGGGAACTACAGACCCTGGGAATTATCAGTCCATTAGCCTTATGTGATATGTACAGCTATGGATCGCATCATCAGGGACCTGATCGACAAACATATAGGTGATCTCCTAACTCTGGACCTCACACAGTTTGGCTTTGTGAAAGGGAGATCATGCCTGCTCAACTTGTTTGGCTTCTTTGAGTCAGTCACCAGGGCTGTGTATCACAGTAAGGCACTGCATATAGCCTACATCAATCTGGCCAAGGCTCTTGATACTATTCCTCAGTCAGGAATTATGGTTGAACCCACCAAAGTAGGCATCAACCCCTATGTCTCTAGGGGGGTTGGAAACCAACTCACAGAGAGAGCACACATACTCCAAGTCAGACTGTCATCCAGTCATGAGTGGAGTCCCACAGAGATATGTCCTGGGTACTCTCCTGTTCACCATCTAGTTCTCAGGACTCCAGGCCAACACAAAGGAACTCTGGCTGACCAAGTTCACAGACAACTGCAATCTGAGAGCCATCATTAATTCCACAAGTGATGCAGACATCCTACAGAAAGGCCTCGCTGAGACACTGACTGGTGTGGAAACCATGGCCTGTAGCTTAACACCATAGAATGCATCATCATTCCCTTTGGTAAAATCTCAGTTCCCACTATGTACCTCATTGATGGGAGCCCACTGAATACTGTAGGCATTATTAGAGAACTAGGGAGACAGGTTGACAGTCACCTCTCCTTTAACTATGACATTGCCACTGTGGCCAGGAAATCCTTCTATGTGGCACATGTCATTACCAAAAATTTTTCATCCGGGAAGAAAGAGGTCATCATCTCTGTGTACTCTTCCCTCATTAGAACACTCATCACATATAATGGTCCATTTGGCATGCACCTCAGTAGACACCTGCAACAAGTGGAGAGGGCACAGAAGTACCTCACAATGAGGATCCTAGGCATTCAACACCTGTCCTACACAGAGTCAAAAGATAAAAGCTATTCTCTGTCTCATGTCATCTACTTAGAGACTATCTCTGCTTGACTTGAACAGCCATGTACAACCCAGCTCCTTTATAACTGCTACATCTAAACACATCCCAATCTCTCTGCATCACACACTGCAGGGACATTGACCTCATTAGCACAATCAACACAACATGCTGGGGGACATGTTCCTCACTCAGAGACTGCAAATGCCCTTGAATAGACTTCCCATACATGTCAAGCAAAGCGCCTAGATGACCCTGTTGCAGAGACATCTTGATGAGTGGATAGGTAATAGGAAGTTCACCCCTGGGATCACTACAGGGGCTCTACTTGCTGGAGGCACTGGTAACTAACATCAGGTGGCATAATGGCAGGGCACATCTATGGAATAGGCTTGTAATGGCTCCAGGGACATCAGCCTAGTACACACCTATGTACATATCTCTCAATCTCTTAGAGAAAGAAGTCTGGACAAAGCCATAAATAAAAGTGGGAAAAAGGCCCAAAAATAGGGTTAATTTCTAAATATTGCTCCTACAAACTTAGAAAGTTTATAGAATAACAGGTTTTGCATCAGCAAGAATTGTCTGAAGGTTAAGTCTGACACTCAAATGTCTGTCATTATTTTCTAACTTAAATCTTTACTGATTTGCCACTAATTTGCCAGAAAACTATAATTTTGCTAAAAATATGAGGCAAACCACTGGACATTCTGCAAAAATTTATACAGTTGAGATGTATGCCTATGTACCTATAAGGGGGTGACATCAACATGACTGATAAAGTAGGCCAGTGTGAGGGTAACTTATCAAAATACTTCTTCATACAAACATACACATTTATACAAACACTTATACCCCATGCACACATTTGCCAGATCTGAGAACAGAACCCCTTTCTATCTAGATTTTTGTACTATAGTGTTAGACAGTTATCGCACATACTACAGACCTTACCAGCCTGACAACTGCCCAAAGGTGCTAATAAAGGGAATGACATCAGCAGGCTTGTAAAGTAGGCCAATGTGTGTGAGACTTATCAAAATAGTGCGTCTTGCAAACATACACTCTTACACACACATATGTATAACCTACACACACATTTGCCACATCTGAAAATAGAACCCCTGCTTATCTGTCTCTTTGTACTATAGTGTTATGCAGTTATCACATGCACTACAGAGCTTGCCAGGATGACAACTGGCCAAAGGTGCTGTTAAGGGGAATGACATCAGCAGGCTTGATAAAAGGCTAGTGGGTGTGAGACTTTACTTCTTCTTACACACACACACACACACACACACACACACACACACACACACACACACACACACACACACACACACACACACATATACACACACACACACAAATTTTCCAGATATGGGATTAGAACCCCTGTCCATCTAGTGATTTGTACTATGGTGTTATGCACTTATCACACATGCTACAGAGCTTACGGTCTGACAGATGGCCAAAGGTATAAATGAGGGGAATGAGATCAGCAGGACTGATAAACTGGGCCATTGGGAAGTGTTGTTGGTGGGAATGGCTTAAAACTGTTTCACCTACAACAAAACGAACACACACACCCTCATTCTCACATACACAACTCTCTCTCTCACACACACACATACACACACACACACACACACACACACACACACACACACACACACACACACACACACACACACTTGGCAGTATTGAGATTAAAACCCCTACCTATCTAGTTATTTGTACTACAGTATTACACAGCTATCATACATGCTACAGAGTTATAGGGGTAATCAGTGTCCAATAGTACTTCTAAGATGAATGACTGCAGCAGATCTTGTGAAATAGGTCAATGTGAACTGTACTGAGTAGGAAGAGTCTCCTAATACTTGGACCTATGGGCATACACATACATACACACACACACACACACACACACACACACACACACACACACACACACACACACACACACACACACACACACACACACAGATGATGTGATATTATAAAATCAACCTCAGTACTGTTACGCAATGGGGCTCACCTTTTATGCTAGCATGTACAACTGTTTACAACAGGTATGCCACTGTCCACAGCAGGACATCACTATATGACCATTCAAGGTATCCATGTGTGTGACTCATTCTGTCTGTGTCCCCTTGTATCTCTCTCTGCATCACTGTCTGCTTCTCAGTTCCCCACATCTATGTGTGGGTATGCTTGACATATGTTCTCTGTTGCTCATAGATATATGTGTGTGTATGTGACACAACAGATGCAGCTATATCACATATGGGCCACATACAGCTAGCTGAGGGTAAACCTGTCTGATGTGTTTGTGTGGGGACAGTTGAGGTGTATGTAGCTGTCTGTATGCATGGACAGATATACACAATACAGTCATATATTCTGATGTGGGTGCCAACATGTCCTGTGATTCCCTAAGTGTAGGATCATGCCCAGTGTGACCTTCTATAATTAGTGTGGGACTCCATTCCAGAGATAGGTGTACTCCGGTCTAGGGTTTTGTGTGCTACAGCCATACCTTTCAGGAGTATGCAGGTGTTTTGTCAGGGTACTTGTTTTGTTTAGCAGACATTTTCTGACATATATGTAGTCTGAAACTGCGATGTATTGTTTCATTGCCTAGTGCCAGATATCCTCAGATCATCACTGTGCTTTACCAGAAGACTACTAGTTGTATGATGCATAGACCAATATTATGAGGGCAGCTATGTAGATTCTTGCCCAACAAGGCCATTTTTGAGGTGTGGCTATAGGCAGTGTAGTAATGGCACACAGCTGTGTAAACAGTCCAGCAAACTGGTGATATACTGGCTGGGGAACTCTTACCATTGATGTGTCATGCATACAAAACAGTTATGGGGACCAGACCAGAGATATTGGCCACACAATTGGACATCCTATGAATATGGGGAAATAACAACATTAAGGAAACTACACTGAGCTACCGAGCAATGTTCAGAGTACAATCAGACTGACATAACACTATCCAGGTCCAGCTCTGCGGCTGTACACATGTATTAGCAAATATAACTGGCAGTACAGGGATGTAATACTAGTGGAACACAGACACTGGTGTGAAAGTGCATATCCCCAACCAAGTACACCACAGTCATAGCAACATACCAGTAAGCAAACTGAACACAACAGTATAATACTGTGTGAGCAACCACATATTGTTTTCCACTCACACATTACCCCTACATATACTGCCCCAATTCACAGTGTACTGGGAATCCTGAGGTGTTACATGACATGTTACAGTCAGCCCCTACAAGCATACGGACCTGATAGACCACTATCAGCTGTAGCAACATGCAGAGTCAGATAGGTAAAGAATGTAATGCGCTCACAGCTGCTACCCTCCCTACCCATCAGAAAAAACACATGCACACAACACTGCTACACAATCTTGGCAGTCTGTTCACATTGGCGAGACAGACATACTGTCATATGTGCAGATTTCCACAGAATTAACAGGGTGTGGACCCACAATCCTGACCACCACTGCATAACATAGCCAGGCATCTGCCAAGTCATTGTCATGCTAACTGGAGTGCAGTTGGCAATTAATGTCATACCATACTTCTGCATCTCGTAGTGCAGGACATCTGGACAATGCATGGCATACATATGGGACAGGGGGCTGGAAAGAGGGACATATCACACATGGTGTTACAAACTGAAACAGTAGTTGCTGTTACACGTGTTGTTGTAACATCATATCCCTGAAGGAAATGATGTGTGGAACACCAATGGATGACAACATGTATTGACTACAATCCTCACATTATCCTACCAACCCAACAAAAATAGATGTTGTCGAGGAACAGACCAAACATAATAGGCAAACATCTGGTCAGTCTGTGGACAACATGCCAGTTGAGAGCTATATCAGAAGCATATCACTGTCAGATGTCAAGTCACCCAGTAAATGCAGGTCCAGGCAAACCCTGTCAATGTAGCAAGTCCCCATGTGTATAACATCACTAATGACATACAAGCTGTACCAAACTCTGCAGCTTTATCCCCCATGTTGCTGGGCTGTCTCCACTCCTCTCCTGTTAGGTATTTCCACCTGCTGTCTGTGAAGCTGTAGTCCCCACACCATTGTAATGTCCTCCGCACAGGCCAGGTAAATGTGCAAGGCCACATGAAGGGCTTCCCATATGTCGGAAGTAGCAGCTGTGTCAAGGCCTACAACACAATACTATGTGGGCCTTACATAGCTTTATGGCCTCAGCAACACCTGACTGGACAACATCAACCCCCTTAAGGTAGGTTGAAAGCTTGTGGTGGACAGCAGAAATACACAAACCACAGACTTGGTCCCTAGATTAGCTGTACAGGCCAAATCAAGAGCACGCACCAACCTGGCATCAAGTCAGCCTTTGATCAAGCATATACAGTCACCGGTGGAGTACTGTAAGGCTAACTATGAGTACAAATTGGACAAATCAACCAAGGCCAATCACAAGGCCATCTTCACATATGTTTGCAAACTCTGAGGCCACAAACCAACCTACCCTGTAGTGGTGGCCAATCAGACCACATCCACACACATCATAGCTATAGGCAACCTGCTACAGATAGGTTTAGGGCAAACATCACCTCCTGGCTCAGCAGCACTATAGCTAGATATGCACAGCACCCACAGCCCTCCCCTCATCACCAGTGAGCAGGTACATATTGCCTACTGAAAGGCAACAAACCTAAGCATCCATGGCACCTGATAACATCCTTATCTGCATCCTACATGAACTCAGACATGTGCTCCCAGCTCCATTACACACCATAGTCATACCAGGCCATAGCCACATCCACACCACATCCGCATGGAAGACGGCCAATGTCATCCCTCAACACAGACATGAATGAGGAGTACAGGAGTAGGACATTAAGTAACACTCATTGGGGGGTATATGACACCTCAGGGCCAGCAGTGCAATGTAAGTAGATACAGTGCTGATATGGTACAGGGGTATGGTGTGGTTGTGAGTGGTGGCTACTGGTATTCAATGTAGATGTGCAGGTTCTGTATATATGGTTGCCAAGTGTATGAGGTCCTGTGATGTGTTTCCCTTGTTATGTCTCCCAGGTGCAATGTTACATTAGCAAAGGTCAACTTTCTCAGCAGCTGAGACAAATATAATCATAGAAGCCATACTAAACAACCATGCCATAATGTTTGGCTGGAGCCAGCAACATCTGCAGGAGAGGACTGGCTTGTGGCACGACCTTGTCCACAGGATAAATGATGTTGGACCACACGCATGTACATACGAGCTGTCCGGCATTGTGAAAGTGACCTCATGCACCATGCCCAGCAAAGAGCTGCTGCAGTGGCCAAAGACCGCACAGCCACAGGTGTGGGCCTGGCCTTTCAGCCCCACTGATACCCATCGGGGAGCTTGATGGGTAATGTGGTGCGCCCATTCCAGTACAACATCAGAGTACAGACACCCCACATACTGGAGGTGGTTGGCACCCAGACAATGGATGAGGAGTGTGCAGGTAAGGCCCCAGTGTAGATTACTACACTAGTGTAGCAGACATACTTGTAATTGCAGAGTATCTATGTGCATGTGTCAGGTCAGATCACAGTTGTGGATGGGGTTTTCTAATGCACAGACATGCACATCTATGGTGAAGGACAGCAAATTGTGTAGTGTTGGGGGTTGTACTGTGAATGTGTAGACATGCTGCATCCATCCTGTACCAATGCCACATGTGTGTCTGCTGACCATACTCCTCTCACACAACTACCTAGGTCCCACCAGTCTGCATGTGGGATGGTAGCCTGCAGCTGGTGAGTATGCAATTGCACTTATTGTGGTTTTCCAATACCCCAGGAATGTGAAGGCCATGCAATGTACCATGCATACAACTGTCACTCATAGTCATATTGCTTTATGTGCATGTTCACTTGTGTTGGGGTCAACTGCATTGCATCACAGTGGTAACCACAGGGACCTATGTGATGAGAATGTATCATCCCTGTAGAATACCTCATGGTCTGTCAGTGCAGGACTTCTGGACAGAGAGCAACAAAATGGGTGGACAAACTTCCTAAAGTACGGACATGTGTGAAATATTATTGTCATATAGTGGATATAAACAGTGTACACACCCCTGTTAAGATGCCAGGTGTTTGTGATGTCTATACATATTGAGACCACAATATGTCAGTCCTCATCTTTTCCAAACTGTAATGTGACCTATGACATGAACAATTCCCTGTACAATCAATCTGTTGGCCACCAAATATGGAGTATACAAACCTCACGATAAGCTGGATGCATATGTGTGCTCAACCTTTAAATAATATGTTCTTGCAGCAGCTTGTGATTTACTGACAGCATACAGTCTGCTTGGGTACACACCAGCCATCAAGTAAAGATACTCTGACTAACACCAAATAACAGTCTGCTGTCCAAGTGGGATAATCATGACATTTCCTCAGTTGCCTGCAACAACAACAGCGTTGGCTTGCAGACAGCGTACAAAGTAGCTAAGGGATCTCATATTTGAAAGCTATCAGTCAAGAGTTGGGTACAACAACATTACCACAGTATTCCATACACCATGGAACACAGTGGAGACAGTTGTCAAAAGTTGCATTGAATATGGGGCAACAGTGCTGCTGAAAAGAACCTGATGTCCCTCCAAAATGATAACAACACATGTCAAGACCTGGTCAGAGAGGTTGCCAGGGGAAATACAGCAACACCTGGGGGGGGTCTATATTATAATCTCGAAAGATTAAAACTTTGAATCACTAAAGATCAAACTTAAGTGGTCTTAAACCATCGAAACCAAAAAAAAAAATACTAAATTAAAAAAAAAACTAAATAGTGTGTAGACAGGGGGGCTGCATCCCCCACACCCCCCTTCTTAAATATACCAACTCCGAGAATGTACTACATTGAAGTAAATGGAAATCTCTTCTACGGGGATTTTCCGTTTAAACTTTCGATGTAGTGCGCTTTCGGTATTCTCATGTCGACAATATTGTATTTGATATCGTCAGACTTCGAAATTCTAATATAGGCCCCCACCGAGGGAGTTGCAGGAACCTCTTGCTAGTACTAGTGTTCTGTACTATGTGTGAGAACACTCTCCTATATTCTGCATATGTATGGCCTTTGGGGTAGGGTCAGAGGATGGAAGCATTTCCACGCACCAAAAACATCCAGGGGTGGATACAAATTACAATACAGCACATGACATCTCCCAAAGGCAGGTGAAAATGTGTTGCTGTGAAGGAAAGGTTAGTTTGCTGTTATTTTTTGTATTTCTGTATTGCCTTTCTATATTTTGAATGCTGTAGTTTGTTTTCTTTATCTTGTGTTTTGCTTGCATTCTGTTTGAACAGCATATTAAAACTTCAAAAGAGACCACAGCTCTCTCTGTTCTGAGTCAGGCAGAATTTTTTCCCTCCCACCCATTTAAGTTGTCTTGTTAAATACCACTGTCTTTCTAGTTGCCCGCCTCTTATGTTAATCTGACCATATATCTCATTTCTCTCTACTTTCACTGGCTTATGTGAGTAATCACAAAACCATCACTTTTGAAATCCCACCCTTCAATTATTTAAATTTATTGGCCATCCTACAGTATTTCATAGTACCAAAATACAAAAGAAACCACCCCTTTCAGTCCATCTTGCTGTTTTAAAAATAGTAACTCTCCACTAAACCTTAACTTTTTAAACAGGTAAAACTCAAGTTACCTACTTTCATATCTAACTTCTCTAGTGCACACTGCAGAGTGCATTCTTTTCAATCTTACCTTTAAGCATCCCTGTTACTAGCACTTTCTCTAATACCTAAAGATCATCTCTACTTGACTCCAAGTAGACTTTTCTCTATCTGTTAAACCTAGCACTTGCTCCTACAGTACTTATTACCTTGATATGGCACTCTTATAGATAGCACCCCAAAAGGCAAACCCCCATTTCTCGGTCACCCACATCCCGGAATCCTTTTAAAGTTTTTTGTCTAGTCCTTCTAGCATGTCGAGGATCAGTTGCTAGTGTCCTCTCCTGCTCAGCTGGTGAACCTGGGAATATTGAGGCAATGTTACAATTGCCTCATGTACACAGACAACCCTCTCCTCCTCCCACAAAACACAAATACATGCGAGAGATGCAACTATACGGCCAAACTGGAGGCTGAGCTCTCTCAACATAGGACTGGCAAGACCAGTCAGGAGGAGAAGGTTACCACACACACTATAGACCCAGTCTCACATAGTACCATCACAACCTCAAATCATACACATAAACACACAAAGACATACTCGCGGCTCTGATCAAAAATCTACCAAAACAGCAGAGGCCACCAAAGCAGACACCCAAACAACCACCACCTCAGAACACAACACCTGCAACACATAGACCTCACAGTCAGAGTGTCAAACAGTCACAGCCCTTAAGGCCAAACACAATGCCAGACACACTAGTCATTGGTGACTCCATAGTCAGACACACTGACGCCCCGCCACCAGACTGAGTAAGGAGAAGGTCACAGTAAGCTGCCTGTCGGGCGCTAGAATCCGCCACATAACGCAAGCACTCAGGTCTCTCAACAGCAGGTACAAATATGACTCAGTCATTGTCCACGCTGGTGTAAACGACCTGAGACATACCTCCTTGGACTACATGAAAAGAGACATTGAGGAGCTCTCTGATTATGTAGCCCAGGCAGGTATGACCCTGACCTTGAGCAGTATCCTACCTTCACCAAGAATGATGCCACAATACAGAGATAAGATGATCAGCTTTAACAATTGGCTTAAACTCTGGTGTCATTCAAAGGGGATCCAATGTCTGTCTGCCTGGGATGACATGCTGGACAAGCCACGCTGCTTCGCAAGGGACGGCTTGCACCTGTCACCCCTGGGATTCCGGATATTGGCAAAGGCTCTTGCCACCCCATAGTGCCTTTTTAGGCAAGGCTCAAATTCTAAACCTACCACCCTAGAACACAAAAAAGGAAAAAAACTAAGGGTAATGCTGCTCAATGCCAGAAGTCTAAATCTCAAAATGCACACACTCGTGGCCCTTCTCAGTATGGAGAACATCGATGTCTGTGCAGTGACAGAAACCTGGTTCAAGGCTCCTGAGAGCACCCCAGCACTATCAGGTTTTACCTCTTATCATGCGTTCCGGCCCCAAAATCCAGACAATACCAAGAAAGGAGGGGGGGGGTATCCATATTCATCAAAGACACCCACACCTCAAGACTGGTGGCAATGCACGATGCATCGGAGACCATCCAGGTGCAATTAACCATAGGCAAGACTGCTCTGCAAATTGTAGCATGTTACAGGCCACCCTCACAAACTCAGGAACCTCACATGGCCTTCCTGAAAACACTAGAGGGGATAAAAGTATCACCAAACACCATCATACTAGGTGACTTCAATTACCCTAATATAGACTGGGAACACTACTCAAGCCCAAACACCCTAGCCCAAAAGTTCCTGGAATTCATAAACTCAAATGCCATGGAACAACTAGTCACCATCCCCACAAGAGGAGAAAACATACTTGATCTCATCATCACGAACATGGGAGCACAATGTTCAACACCGAAGTATACCCCTCACTGGTGAGATCAGATCACAAACTAATCTCGCTGGAGGTCCTCATCCCACCCCCACCTGAAATAAAAAGACCACAGTAAAGAACTTCGAAGCCGACTTCACACTTCTAAAGACTAGTGTGGTCTCCTTTAAGGCCCCGAGGCGGAAAACAGTACTCAAGCCGCTGAATCACTTACAAATGCCTTCTACCAGCACCTGCAGGACTGCATGGATAAGGCAATCCCAAGCAAAACAAAGACTCTTTGTACCAAAGGCAAGCGTCCAGTCTGGTGGACCCCAGCCATAAACAAACTCTACAACAAAAGGAGGAAGCTACTACAAGATAGAGCAAAATCCTTAAAAGGTAAGACACCCTTGATCACTATAAGTAAAAACTAAGAGCTCTCATAAAATCATCCAAAGCAAATTTTGAGAGAAAAATAGCTAAAGACTCAAAAGACAATCATAAGGCCTTCTTTAGCTATGTTAGAAATCTGGGAGGAAACTCCCAGATATGCTCAGAACTAGTTCAAAATGATGTGAAGATTACTGATCCTACAGACATTGCCAACATACTGGCTGAGAGGTTCAGTGCAAACTTCTCCCCCAAAAGGAGAGATATCTATACCAAGTGATTGCAGCCCCCAAACATCTCCAACGCCCAAGTGAGAACTGCTCTCTCCAAAGCAAAAACACAGCATCCATGGGACCTGATGGTGTCCCGGCTGTGTGCTCCACAAACTCAACGAGGAATTAAACCCACAGCTAGGACAGCTGTTTAATCATAGTCTTACCTCTGGATACATCCAGGAGTGGCGCACTGCAACTGTGGTCCCACTTCACAAAGGCGGTGCCTCCACCGACCCTGGAAATTACCGCCCATTAGCTTGACAAGCCTTATCTGCAAAGCCATGGAGAGGATCATAATGGACCTCATAAATAAAGACATAGGAATTTGCAGACTTTGGATCCATCCCAGTTTGGCTTTGTCAAAGGCAGATCATGCCTTCTAAACTTGGTTGACTTTTTGAAACAGTCACCAAAGCCATTGATGAGGAAAGGCAGTCCATACAGCCTACCTCGATCTGGCGAAGGCCTTCGATACAATACCCCACTCGGGTATCATTGAAAAACTCATCAGCTTAAATGTTAACCCATACATCACAAGATGGGTTGCAAACTGGCTGAGTGACAGAACCCACAGGGTCAGAGTTGCTGGCGCCATGTCAGACTCAAAGCCTGTCACAAGTGGTGTACCACAGGGCTCAGTCCTGGGCCCACTCTTGTTTGGCATCTACTTTTCCAAGTACAAGCAAACACAGGAGGGTTATGGCTGACAAAGTTTGCAGATGACTGCAAACTGAAGCCATAGTAGAAAACACATCTGACACAGATATCCTTCAGAAGGGTCTCACAGAACGGATAACTGGTGCCAGAGCCATGGCCTAAAGTTAAATGCCAAAAATGCATAGTCATACCCTTCGGGAAAAACAAGGTTACCCCTAGCTACCAAATAGGTGGCAATCCACTGAGCACAGAAGAAGTTATCAGGGACCTGGGGACCCAGGTTGATAGTAGTCTGTCATTCGACACCCATGTAGCTAAAGTAGTTAGGAAGACCTTCTACATTGCCCACCTTATCATGAAGGGATTCTCATCTAGATCAAGGGAGGTCATAGTCTCCCTATACTCATCACTCATCAGACCAATGATTGAGTATAATGCCCCATTCGAATGTATCTGACCCGACACTTGCAGCAGCTGGAGAGGCCACAAAAGTTCCTCACCAAAAGGATAAAGGGTCTCAAACATCTGTCCTATGCTGCCCGACTGAAAGAACTCCAGCTCTATTCAGTCGCACCGCTTGCTCAGAGGTGACCTTTGCCTAACATACAAGGCCATGTCAAATCCAGATTTGATGAATATGCTTCACCTCAAAAAATCTAGATCCGTCAGAGCCACAAGGGCGGGAGACTTAAACCTCGACACGGCTATTAATAGGACGTGCTGGAGGGATAGATTCATCACCCAAAGACTCCCTATGCTGTGGAATAAAATCCCGGTATATGTGAGGCAGAGCACCTCGCTGGCCTTGTTCAAGAGAAATCTTGACCAATGGATGGGAGATCGCAGATATACCCCAGGGATTACCTCAGTGTCACTGCTCAACAGAGGCACAGCAAAATAATGGGTATACTAAAGGGGTGGCGTAAGCCACAAAACTATGGGCTAGGCTTGTAAATGCCCTCGGGCAGATAGCCTAGTATGAACCTATGAACCTATGAACGGTGTAATGAGACTAGGGATCGACCTCACAGCCACATACCAACAGGTATGTGTGGGGGACAAGTAACACCTCTCATAACCTGAAGACCAACATCCCCATGGTGAATCACACTGGTGGCAGTAGCCTGCTGTGGGGCTGCTGTTCCACAGACAGAACAGGGTCTGTATTCATGGTGATGTAAATTCTGAACATTTCCTAATAACACCCACATCTGCCCAAAATCCATCAGGCGTCTGCAAGAACGCTGAGTATGAGGAGGTATCTCAGCCTTCAACATGACAAAGAATGAACCTTACATCCAAAGCTACCTAAGAATGTCTCAGCTGAACACAAACATGGTTGTGGATTGGTCCAGCCAGAGCCTAGACGTACACCAGATTGAAACCCCCAGTATGACCTGATGAGGGCTATGCACATTAGCTGCCCTTGCAATCTGACAGAGTTGGGTGACCCTCACATGGAAGAGTGACCAAATAATGCCAAGTCAGTATGTGCCGTGCTGATAGACACCTTCACAAGAAGAGGAATACTGTAAGCCACTTACAGGGTGCTTCAACAACTTATCATTTTAAGAGTGTGCACACTTATGCAATCACCATATTGTACATACTGCAGTCATTATATTTTACACATAACACATGTGATTATCAATTGGACTGCACAAGTTATACGTCACATGGAAGGTGGGTGACATACTTGAATGCATTATTGTAGTCTCATCTTGTATATTACAAGAACATGGCATGTTAACAGCATTGTGTACATGTATCATATCCACTGTATGTAACAGGAATTGGTGACCATACATTTGCTGCTGGTTTAGAGATCTGACACTCACATGCATGTCACTAATCAGTGATGTCACTCCTCACATCATACCACTTATGTAACAGAGAAACACAGGGTTTATGAGAAATAGAGCACACATATGAGCCAGACCTCTACACATTCTGTGAGGATATGTACAGTTGTGAGGTATGTGCTGTAGTACTTGCCACTGTGCTATACAGGTGAACAGCAATGATGTGTACATGGGTGCAGTCTGTGCTGGGGAACAGCTATCACATACTAACATTAACCGCATATCCCAAAGACCTATATTGCCCATTACATCTAGTAAAACTGGCTGTAATGCATGATATTAAGGGCCATGTGTCATGCATGTCACCATGTGGGTAATGTATGTTCTGTGTAACAGACTTGTGCCACCTCAACTGTAAATGTGTGTGATTCTGTGTGTGTGTGTGTGTGTGTGTGTGTGTGTGTGTGTGTGTGTGTGTGTGTGTGTGTGTGTGCAGTGAATGTGCGCAGCATGTGTGTGTGTGTGTGTGTGTGTGTGTGTGTGTGTGTGTGTGTGTGTGTGTGTGTGTGTGTGTACCAGCCAATATCAAAGTGCAGGTATTAATGTACACTTTTTGAAAATGATGTCAGTATCTCTGCAGACTCTGATGATGATTATATGAATAGTGAGGAACAGGTGGGGTTGTCAGGGGCTGAATCTGTGCCATTAGTTGGCATCTCACTCTTGTGCACACCATTGCTGCACACAGTGACAATGCCCATGCATACCCAGTCACCTGTGGCCACAGATGATGGACAGTTGGCAGTTGGGGGCATTGAACAGGCTAGTGTGGTGACTCTGGCAAGTGTGAGTGTAGACACTGGCCATAGCCAGAGTGCAGGCAAGGTCCCACACAGGCAGATGGACAAAGGTGCTTGCAGGAGGAATGCTGCTCATTGGGCCACTGTTGCAAGTGCCACAGAAGGAGTCAACAGATGCATGTTCCAGGATGACATAAATGCGCAGGCACATAGTGAATGCCACAGCAAACAAATACTCAGGATTGGTGGATGCAACTCTCCCTGATGTACATGGTGACATACATGACCTTGTTGGGTCCACACATCATAATACTGAGGTCATTAATAGATGGTGGGTTGAGACCTTGGCAAACCCCGACCATGGCATGTCTGTGCTATAGCATATGGTGGGAGATGGGCATCGGCCACATGTATGTAGGTCATCACCAACAATAGCTGAGAGTGTATGGGGCTGTGCATCTTCCCACACCCTTAGTGGCAGTGACACCAGCACTACCAAAGGGAGGTTGTCATCCACATCACACTGGAGCAGGCCATGGCCACATGGTCCTGTCCAGTCCTGTCAGGGGCACACATCCAGTTGACAGCTGTCACCATTAGGAAGGAGTACTGCCTTGGGCCTGATGGTGCCAATGATACCCCTATCAGTGCCAGTTCCCATCTCTGCGTCCAGAGACGGTGACCTGGACACCCTGCTATGTATGGTCCACAGCTGCCCAATGTTCCCCTGTGTAGGGCTGCCACATGGTGTGACTGTGTGCATACATACACACACATATCATTATCACAAGCAGGTCTCCTCCAGACACACACATAGCACCTCTGCACAGCCCATCTATTGAATACCCCTCCAAACACACACCCACACATGATGTCAACTGTATGGCCCAGCCTAGGCCTCTAGCAAGCCCACACAATAACCTGTGCACATGAAGATACCTGTGCCGCATTCCTATCATCCATACCATCAATGCAGGGACATGCTAATATGGGTCTGATGCACAGGGTGAATATAGTACAGTGTAGGTATGCACCTATGTAAGGTGCTGTCTGCTTGCATTTCTTATGGGTACACATACAGGTGTATGTACCTTATTATCCAGGATGCATTATTGCTGTTAGTACCACTGACTGAATGCAGTCTAACATGCTGTATTCTGTTTTTGGCCCAGGTGTTTGTGTGCCTGCAGGCAGCGACCCTGCAGACATTCCCAAAAGGGAGTATGTCAGACTGAGGAATACACTGACCATGTCATACGCAAGGTATAGCTTCATATGTACATGTACCAGGTGTGTATGCATGCCACGGTGTGTGACAGACACTGTAGTCAGTGTCACCTTGCATACATACCCCTTGTCACAGACAGGTAGCCCTCAGACATGTCATCTGAGTGTTGTGTACTACCCCAGACTCATACATACAGAACAGGTTACTTCAGTACTGTCAGCAGGTCCCTCGCAAGTGTAGCCATTACATTAACTGCAACAGATTCACCTGTCAACACCTGTTGGCCCAGCCATGTCTTTAACATTCACTCAACAATTGTGCAGTTGATGAGGGCATGCATAATACTGTATCCCTGAGTCCACCAGGTGGAACAGTAAGATAAATTGGTATATCCTTGGCATACACACAGTAAGGACTGACACACGGGATGTGCACACAGTAGCATCAACACAGTTGACAATACACAGATTAGTAAACCTACATTTCCACCATTATGTACTGTACTACTCTATACACATTACATGCCCCACATAGATTATAAGCATGGTACATAACACACTACCTCTTACAACATGTAATGTTCTGAATGCCAACATGGATGGTGAAATGACCCACCACACATAGGATGTGGAGTCATGTATTGCTCCTACATGCCTGGACAAGAGATAGTGTAGCAGATGTTGTATTAGCATGATGCTTCAGGCAGGTATGATACACGATGTGATATGTGGGTCACTATCCTCACTGTGGACAATTAGACAATGATATTACATACATGGGCATTGTTAAGGAACACACCACATATAGTTTGCCTAAATAATAGAATAAAATAAAAGGTCTACACTTGTTTCCTGCCTTTCCTTTAGCTAGTCTAGTCCACATACAGCTTTGCTGTAACCAGGCCTGTTTGTAAGCCTCTGAACGGTGCCAAAAGGTCTGCTTTTCAATTGTTCCCTTATATCTGCTAGTTCTCTCCTCCCCTGCACTTTTACTAGTTTATTACTCTAGCACTTTACCAGACTTCTTGTAGCAGTCATTGTAGCACACAAAAGTCCTACCAGCACTAAATGTTCTACAAAGAAACAGCTCAAGCACTCATTATTAATGCCCATCCCCCAAGGCATGTTTAAAGGTCATTTCCCTGTGCTTTCTCCTATTAACCTGTTGAACTTTGGTATCCTGAGACAATGTAGCAACTACCTCATGTACACTGACAACCCTCTCCTCTTACCTCCCAACACCCATACTTGTGAGAGATGCACACACACACACACACACATATATATATATATATATATATATATATATATATATATATATATATATATATATATATATATATATATATATATACACATAGGCAAATTACAAGCCACACACTGTCCAGCCAAGACTGCAATAGCTGGTCAAGAGGAGAAGGTCAACACTTGCACCACACCACATGGAACACACAGCCCTGCAAATCACACACCAGCTCTTCCTGCACATAACAACACACATCACACACCCACCTGCTCAAAGGTTCTCATTACAAATCTACCCAAACAGCAGAGGCCTCCAAATGAGAAACACAGTCGACCGCCACAACACAACACCAGTCATGATGCACATAACTCTCCTAAACAGTGTGCCACTCAACCAAAGACCCAAGGCAAAACAGCATGCACAACACACTAGTCATAGGTGACTCATTAGTGAGGCATATTGATGTCTCACTTACTAGGCTGAATGAGAAGTAAGTAATAGTCAGCTGCCTGTCAGGTGCCAGGATCTGACACATAACTCACGGACTCAGGTCCCTCAGCAACAGGTACAAATATGACACTGTCATTATACATGTGGGTGTGAATGATCTGAGATGTCCCTCCCTGGACTACATAAAGAGAGACATGGAGGTGCTCTCGGATTATGTAGCCCAGCCAGGTATGACCATAGCCCTGAGCAGCATCCTACCATCACCCAGAATTATACCACAGTACAAGCAGAAAATGACTGATTTCAGCAATTGGCTATGTTTCTGCTGTCATTCCAAGGGGGTCCAGTGTCTGCCTGCCTGGGATGACATGATTGATAGACCTTGATCCTTTGCCAGAGATGGCCTATATCTGTCACCCCTGACTTTCTGGATACTGGCCAAGACTCTTGTCATCCCTATAGTGCCTTGTTTAGGCTGTGTACCAAAGACCACATTACCACCATAACAGCTACAAACAACTGCAATCTGAGGGTCATGCTGCTCAATGTTAGAAGTGTAACTCTCAAAATGCACTCACTTGAAGCAGTCCTTAAAATGGCAAACATTGACATTAATGCTGTAACAGAGACCTGGTTAAAGCAGTGGAAAGCACCCCTACACTACCAGGTTATATCTCATACCACACCTTTCAGCCCAAAAACTTGGACTGAAGCTCCCAAGGCAGTGGTGTTTCCATACTCATAAAGGATGCGCACACCTCCACACTGATAGTCCAACATAATGCATCAGAGATACTGCAGGTGCAGCTAACATTGGGTAATGCAGTAATTCAGGTCATAGCCTGCTATAGGTCCCCAACCATGTCCCATGACTCACACTCCTTGTTCCTAAGCACCCAAGAGAATATCAGGGTCCAAACTAACACTCTTATACTGGGTGCCTACAACTCTCCCTCCATTAACTGGGACAACTCATGTACCTACACACTTGCCCAATGTTTCCAGGAATTCATTAATTACAATGCCATGGATGAGCTCAGTTGTACCCCAACTACAGGTGGCAACATCCTTGGCCTGGTCATTACTAACAAGGGCAACTGTTGCTCTACACCAATAGTCAAATCCTCCCTGGGTAGATCCAACCACAAACTAATCACCTTGAGAATCCACATCTTTCCCACCTGCCCCTACAAATGTAACCACCAAGACAAACTTCTACAAGGCTAACTTTGGGCTCCTTAAAACAAAGCTAGCTAAGTTCACGGCACCCATGCAAATGGAAAATAGTTGCATGATCACCAAATCATACACCAATGCACTATACGAACACATACACATATGCATGGATCCCACCTTACCCAATAGAACCAAGACGCTGTCTTCCAAAACAAGAAGCCAATCTGGTGGTCCCTGCCATACACAAACTTGACAACAGAACAAATATACTGATGTGGAATAAGGGGAAGTCCCAAGACTAGAGCAACTCCCTTATCCTCAACAAAAGGTTGAGATCATTCATCAAATCCTCTAAAACTAGCTATGAAAACAGGATTGCAGCAGATAGTAAAGACAAACACAAGGCCTTCTATAGTTATGCAAATAATCTCCACGCTAATACCTAGATGTGCTCTGAGCTACTGGACAATGGTAACTCCTATACCGTGCCTGCAGATATTGCCAATATACTGTCCGACTGATTCAGTGCCAACCTTACCCCTCTGAACCCACAAAGAACCAATCACAATACCAGTAAATTACCAGACACCCAGTATTACTGCTGCACAGGTTAAAATAGCACTGTCCAAGGCCAGGAATACATCTTCTATGGGACATGGCAATATCCCTGGCTGTGTTCTACATGAACTATAGAGTGAACTGGCACCACACCTGTGTGCCCTGTTGAATCATACCCTCGCCTCAGGCTTTGTCCCTACCAAATGACACACTGCTACTCATCCCTCTCCACAAAGGAGGAACAACTACAGACCCTGGGAACCATCACCCCATTAGTCTGATGAGTCTGATATGCAAAGCTATGGAACGCATCATCATCAACCTAAAAAACAAGGATATAGGGTATCTCTAAACTCTGTATCCCACACAGTTTGGCTTTGTGGATGGTTGATCATGTCTGCTCAAGCTGGTCAACTTCTTTGAGTCAGTCACCAGAGCTGTGGATGATGTCAAGGTGGTCATAAAGATTACCTTGATCTGTCCAAGGCCTTTGATACCATTCCCCAATCTGGAATAATGGAAAATCCATTAAGGAGGGCATCAACCCCTATATCACTAGATGGGTTGCAAACTGGCTCACAGATAGAACCCATGGTATGAAAGTAGCTGACTCCAAGTCAAACTGCAGACCAGTCACGAGTGGGGTCCCACAGTGTTCAGTCCTGGGTCATCTCCTTTTTGGTATCTACTTCTCTGAAGTCCAGGCCATCACAAAGGGACTCTGGTTAATATAGTTCGCAGATGATTGCATGTTGGGAGCCATTATTAACTACCCAAGTGATGTTGACATCCAGCAGAAAGGCCTCACTGAGACCAACGTATGCTGTCAGAAGCATGGCCTGACGCTCAATGGCCTCATATGTGTCAGCATCCCCTTTAGGAAAAACTTAATTCACATAAATTAGCACATTGATGGTAGCCCACTGAACACAGAAGGCATTATAAGAGATCTGTGAACACAGGTTGATAGCAACCTCTCTTGTGACCACCACATCACCACTGTGGTCAGACAGTTCTTCGATGTGGCACACCTGATTACTAATGGTTTTGCATTCAGGAAGTAGGGAGTCATTGTCTCCCTCTACTCTTCCCTCATTAGGCCAATGATCCAGTACAATGCCCCATTTGGCATGTATCTCAGTGGACACCTGCTACAACTGTAGAGGCCGCAAACTTACCTCACAAAGATGATCATAGGCCTTAAACAGTTGTCCTATATGGACCGACTCAAAACACTCCAACTATTCTCTCTCTCTCATGTCGCCTACTTAGAAGCGATCTCTGCTTGACTTACAAAGCCATGTCTGACCCAGCTCTGTTAGAAATGCTACATCCAAAGATAACCCAATCCTTCCACACCACATACTCCAGAGACCTCAAGCTCATTACCACAATCAACAGAACATGCCAGAGGGACAGGTGCATAACCCAGAGACTGCTCATGCTATGGACTAGACATCCAATACATGTCAAACAGAGCACCTCACTGGCCATCATCAAAAGAAATCTTGATGAATGGATGAGAAATAGACAATTCACCCTGGGGATCACTCCAGTGGCTCTACTCCACAGAAGAACTGGGAAATAATGTCAGGTGGCACAATGCCAGGGTAATCATCTGGCTAGGCTTGTAAAGGCCCCATAGCTATTAGCCTAGTACACACCTATGAACATATGAACCTAAACATCTGGAAATTCCATAGACAGCTGTACAGAGGACTGGAATGGCCTGCACAATGGTTTAACATGCTGAATGTGAGCCAGATGCCATTACCACTCTATGCAAAGTAATGCAATCAGAGGTGGTAAACAGGCATGGATGGTACACCAGTCAGCATGCTATCAGCTAAACAGGATAGGGATTTTGCCCAAAGACACACACACACACACACACACACACACACACACACACACACACACACACACACACACACACACACACACACACACACACACACACACACAGTGGCCAATATTGAGATTAGAGCCACTACCTATCTAGGCATGTCTACTATAGTGTTACGCACTTATCAGATGCGTCACAGAGCTTACACAATTTCCCCTAGTCTCAAGGTGCTTCTAAGGTGAATGACATTAGCAGGCCTAGTAAAGTAGGGTGATGGGACATTTACAGGGTGGTACACAAATCAAAATGTTATAATCCATACATCATATGATTCTCACACTCACACACACACAAACAGTTGCCACTACTGAGATTAGAACCCCTACTTTTCTAGTTAGTTCTACTACAGTGTTATGCACTTACCAGATGCACTACAGAGCTTATATGATGTCTTTTAGTCCCAAGGTACTTCTAAGGTGGATGATATCAGCAGGTCTAGTAAAGTAGGGTTGATAGGTTCATAGGTATGTACTAGGCTAATGGCCCTGGAGCCTTTACAAGCCTAGCACACATGATTTCTCTGGCATCATGCCAGCCGACCTCAGTTCCCAGTGCCTCTGTCGAGGAAAGCCACTGGAGTGATCCCCGGGGTGAATTCTCTATTCCCATCAACTCATCAAGATTTCTCTTGAAGAAGGCCAGTGAGGTGCTCTGTTTGACATGCATGGGAAGTCTATTCCATAGCATGGGCAGTCTCTGGGTTATGAACCTGTCCCTCCAGCATTTTCTGTTGATTGTGGTCATGAGGTTGAGGTTGATGTTTCTGGAGCATTTGGTACGGAGGGATTGAGATTTCCTTCAATGTAGCATTTCTAACAGAGCTGGGTCAGACATGGCTGTGTAAGTCAGGCAGAGATTGCCTCTAAGTAGGATATATGAGACAGAGAATAGTTGGAGTTGTTTGTGTCTGTCCATATAGGACAAGTGTTTAAGGCCTAGGATCCTCTTTGTGAGGTACTTTTCAGCCTCTCCAGTTGTTGCAGGTGTCTAGTGAGGTGCATGCCAAATGGGGCATTGTACTCGATGATTGGACTAATGAGGGAAGAGTAGAGGGGGACAACGACCTCTTTCTTCCTAGATGCAAAACCCTTAGTAATCAGATGTGACACATAGAAGGACGTTGTAACAACAGTGGCAATGTGGTGGTCAAAAGAGAGGTTGCTGTCAACCTGTGTACCCAGATCTGTTATAACACCTTCTGCATTCAGTGGACTACCATCTCTGTGGTAATTCATGGAAAACGTGTGTTTCCCAAAAAGGATGATGTCGCAAATTTTGGCATTGAGCTTAAGGCCGTTGTTGGTCTCAGTGAGGCCTTTCTGTTGGATGGCAACATCACTTGTGGAGTTAATAATAGCTCTCAACTTGTAATCATCTGTGAACTTTGTCAGCCAGAGTCCCTTTGTGTTGACCTGGACTTCAGGGAAGTAGATACCAAATAGAAGAGGACACAGGACCAAACCCTGTGGGACTCCACTCTTGACCGTTCTGCAGTCTGAGGTGGAGTCAGCTATGTTCACACTTTGGGTTCTATCTGTGAGTCAGTTTGCAACCCACCTAGTGATATAAGGGTTGATGCCTTGTTTAGTGAGTTTGTCTATGATTCCTGAGCAGGGAATGGTATCAAAGACCTTGGCCAGATCAAGGTAGGCTGTATGAACCACCTTGCTGTCATCCACAGCTCTGGTGACTGACTCATAGAAGTCGACCATGTTGAGGAGGCATGATCTACCCTTCATGAAACCAAACTGTGTGGAATCCAGAGTTTGGAGATTCCCTATATCCTTGTTTTTTAGGTCCATGATGATGCGTTCCATAGCTTTGCATATCAGACTCGTCAGGCTAATGGGCAATAGTTCTGAGGGTCTGTAGTTGCTCCTCCTTTGTGGAGAAGGATGACCATAGCAGTGCGCCATTTGGTAGGGACAAAGCCTAAGTTGAGGCTGTGACTGAACAGGGCACATAGGTGAGGTGCCAGTTCAATCTGTAGTTCATGTAGAGCACAGCCAGGGATTTTGTCAGGTCCCATAGAAGCTATATTCTTGGCCTTGGATAGTGCTGTTTTAACCTGTGCAGTAGTAATACTGGGTGCCTGGCAATCTACTAGTATTGTGATTGGTCCTTTGGGGGGAGGGATAAAGTTGGCACTAAATCTGTTGGCCAGTATATTGGCAATATCTGTTGGCTCAGTATAGGAGATACCATTGTACAGTAGCTCAGAGCACATCTGGTATTGCCGTGGAGATTCTTTATATAAGTATAGAAGGCCTTGGAGTTGTCTTTACTATCTGCTGCAATTCTGTTTTCATAGCTAGCTTTAGAGGATTTGATAAGGGATCTCAGCTTTCTGTTGAGGCTGATAAAGTTTTTTTTTTCCAGTCTTGGGGTTACACCTTATTCTGCATTGGTTTCCTGCTTCTGTTGTACAGTTTGTTTATGGCAGGTTACCACCAGATTGGCTTTCTTTTTCTGGAGGAGAGCGTCTAAGTTCTATTAGGTATGGCGAGATCCCTGCATTTGTGTACGTGTTCGTACAGTGCATTGGTGTATGACTCAATGGTCATGCAGCTATTATCCATTTGCATGGGTGCCGTGAAGTTAGCCACTTCTGATTTTAGGAGCCCAAAGTTAGCTTTGGAGAAGTTTTTCATGGTGGTTTCCTTTGTAGGGGGCGTGGAAGGGATGTGGATTTCTAAGGTGATTATTTTGTGGTTGGATCTAACCAGGGAGAAGTGGACTATTGGTGTAAAGCAATGGTCACCCATGTTAGTAATGACCAGGTCAAGGACACTGCTACCTCTAGTGGGGGTAAGAATGATCTGGTCCAGGGCATTGGAATTCATGAATTCCAGGTAACGTTGGGCAAGAGTATTGGTACATGAGTAACTTTGCCAGTTATTGGAGGGGTAGTTGAATTCGGCCAGTATGAGAGTGTTAGGTTGGACCCTAACATTCTCCAGTGTGCTTAGGAATGTGAAGTGTGAGTCTTGGGACATGGTTGGGGACCTATATCGGCTACAGCCTGAGTCACTGTCTTACCCAATGTTAGCTGCACCTGAAGTATCTCAGATGTGTTATGTTGGGCTACCAAACTGTAGGTGTGCACATCATTTACGAATATGGAAACACCACCGCCTTTGGAGCTTCAGTCCAAAAGAGTGATGGGACATTTACAGCATAGTACACAAATCAGAATGGTATAACCCACCCAGTATATGATACACACACACACACACACACACACACACACACACACACACACACACACACACACACACACACAGTTGCCAGTACTGAGATTAGAACCCCTGCCTATCTAGTTATTTCTACTACAGTGTTATGCAGTTATCAGATGTGCCCTAGAGTTTACATGAGTTCTGCTCGTCCCAAGTTACTTCTAAAGTGAATGACATCAGCAGGGCTAGTAAAGTAGGGTGATGGGACATTTATGGGGTGGTACACTAATCAAAATGGTAGACACACACAAGTGCACACACACACACACACACACACACACACACACACACACACACACACACACACACACACACACACATGCACGAACACACGCAGACGCACACACACACACACACACACACACACACACACACACACACACACACACACACACACACACACACACACACATACACTTGCAGGTATTAAGATTAGAACTCATGCCTATCTAGTTATGTGTACTACAATGTTATGCAGTTATCGCACACACTATAGAGCTTACTGGGTTGACACCTGGCTAAAGGTAATGATAACTGCACAGCTGAGTTGAACTGTTACAAGTGCCAGAAAGTCTGCCTTCCATCTTTCCCTTAGATCTTGCTAGGTGCTTCTTTCATGCACTTCAAATAGCCTAATAGCTTTGCACTTCAACAGGTTTATTTATCAAGTATTGTAACACATCTGAGAGTCATCAGCGCTAGACATTCCTCACAGAATTAGCTTCAGTACTTAGTAGTTATGATCACTGCTCCTGGCATGATTAAAGTGCAGTTCTCTGTGCTTTTGCCGATTAACCTGGGCCACTTGGGCATTCTGAGGCACTGTTGAAACTGCCTCATGTACACAGACAACCCTCTCCTCTAAACTCCCAACACTCAGACTTGTGAGAGATACCCCTATATCACCATATTGAAAGATATGCATTCTCTAGTGAAGACTGCACTAGCTGGTCAAGAGGAGAAAGGTCAACACCTGCAACAGACCACATGGAACACATACCCCTCCGGAAAACACAGTAACACAGTTCTGAGATGCAGACAATAACCACACACTCACCTTCACAGTGGTACTCAATAGACATTTACCTAAACAGTGAAGACCACTAAGACAGATACTTACTTGACCACCACAACACAGCACAAACCACAGGACACATATCTCACCTACACAGTGTGCCCCTCAGCCTAAGCCACAAAGGCTAAACACCTTTCCTGATACAGTCATCATAGGTGACTCAATTGTGAGGCACCTGGATGAGGTAACAGTCAGTTTCTATTAAATTGCAGAACCCAGCACATAGCACACCCAGTCAGGTCGCTCCACAACAACTACAAGTATCACTCTGTCATTGTTCATGTTTGTCTGTGGATGACCTGAGATGCACATCCATGGTCTAGATGAAATGAGACATGCTGGAGCTTTCAGATTATGTGGGCCAGGCAGGTATGTCAGTAGCCCTGAGAAGTATGCTACTGTCACCCTGAATGATACCACAGTACAAACAACAAATGATTGACTTCAACAACTGGTTTATGTGTCCGGTGTCACTCTCATGGGAACCAGTATCTGTCTGCTTGGGATGACAAGGCTGACAGACTGCAATGGCTTGCCACAAACGGCCTGCATCTGTCACCCCTGGGAGTCCAGCTACTGGCTAAGTGTATTGCCACCCCTATACACACACACACACACACACACACACACACACATTTTCCAGATCTGGGATTAGAACCCCTGTCTATCTATTGATTTGTACTATAGTGTTATGCACTTATCACACATGCTACAGAGCTTACTGGGCTGAAAGCTGGCCAAAGGTAACAATAAGGGGAATGACATCAGTAGGACTGATAAACCGGGCCACTGGGAAGTGTTGTGGGTGGAAATGGCCTAAAACTGTTTCACCTACAACATAACAAACACATACACACACACACACACACACACACACACACACACACACACACACACACACACACACACACACACACACACACCCTCATTTTCACATACACAGCTCACACACACACACACACACACACACACACACACACACACACACACACACTTGCCAGTATTGAGATTAGAACCCCTACCTATCTAGTTGTTTATACTACAGTATTACGCAGCTATCACACATGCTACATACTTTATAGGGGTAATCGGTATCCAATAGTACTTCTAAGGTGAATGACAGCAGCAGATCTTATGAAATAGGGCAATGTGAAGTGTACTAAGTGGGAAGAGTCTCCTAATACTTGGACCTATGGACAGACACACACACACACACACACACACACACACACACACACACACACACACACACACACACACACACACACACACACACACACACACCACACACACATGCAGATGATGTGATATTATAAACTCAACCTCAGTACTGTTACACAATGGGACTCACCTTTTATGCTAGCACATACAACTGTTTACAACAGGTATGGCACTGTCCACAGCAGGACATCACTGTATGCCATTCAAGGTATCCATGTGTCTGACTCACTCTGTCTGTGTCCCCCTGTGTCTCTCTCTGTATCACTGTCTGTCTCTCAGTTCCCCACATCTATGTGTGTGTATGCTTGGCATATGTTGTTATATGTTGCCTATATATATATATGTGTGTGTGTGTGTGTGTGTGTGTGTGTGTGTGTGTGTGTGTGTGTGTGTGTGTGTGTGTGTGTGTGTGTGTGTGTGTGTGTGACATGAGAGATGCAGATATAACACATATGGGCCACCTACAGCCAGTTGAGGGTAATCCTGTCTGATGTATTTGTGTGGGGACAGTTGAGGTGTACATAGCTGTCTGTATGCATGGACAGATATACACAATACAGTCATATATTCTGATGTGGGTTCCAACATGTCCTGTGATTCCCTAAGTGTAGGAGCATGCCCAGTGTGACCTTCTATAGTTAGTGTGGGACTCCATTCCAGAAATAGGTTTACTCCAGTCCAGGGTTTTGTGTGCTATAGCCATACCTCTCAGGAGTACACAGGTGTTTCATCAGGGTACTTGTTTTGTTTAGCAGACATTTTCTGACATATCTATAGTCTGAAACTGCAATGTATTGTGTCATTACCTAGTGCCAGACATCCTCAGATCATCACAGTGCTTTACCAAAAGGCTACTAGTTTTATGATGCATAGACCAATATTATGAAGGCAGCTATGTAAATTCTTGCCCAACAAGGCCATTTTTGAGGTGTGGCTACAGGCAGTATAGTAATGGCACACAGCTGGGTAAACAGTCCAGCAACCTGGTGATATACTGGCTGGGGATCTCCTGCTTGTGTGGTATCTTTCTAACCTGTGATGTCATATCCTTGTGTGTGCATACCTCTGCCCTGTACATTTTTGGGCAGGTTGTCCAGGTGTTTGCCTAGAGGTTTCATCCTTTCTACGTAAACATGTGTTTTTATGGCAAAGTTAGTTACATTTTATTGAAGTGTGATGTTACACGATAATACAGACATTCCTGTTGCAGAATACATAACCTCAGACCATTTCTGCTACTGCAAACACCTCACCCTACCAACTTTCTCTGTATATGAAGGTGATATTTACAACAGATGTCTATCGTTGTGCCTTTGTTCCACTTTTATTTCTGCCCTTGTACAGACATCTTGCTGTCAGAGGTTGGGAGTTATGGGTATGAGTACAGAGTGCATTCAAATGTGCAGGCATGCCCGTTATTTGTAAAAGCAAACATAAAAAAAGGATTATTGAGAATGACCACTGGCAACAGTAGGCAGTACAAGATGACTAGCAGGAGACCATGCTGGCCAGAGCCAGACAGTATTAACCACACATACACATAGCTCATTCACCCCTGCATATTGTGGACAGACAACATGTTTTCATGTGTATTGTTACAGCCCTGGCAATGTGTGCTATGCTGTTATTTCCATGCAAACATATATGATACTGCATTTGTGTGGGTATATGGAGGAGGCACACCTGTCAACTGTACACATTTGCACAGACTGTGCTAATATTTGCTTTACATTTTGGTTCCATTTACCATACTATAGTGCCCTGTCTTGGGGACTGGAGGCATATCATACAGAGCCCAGGTCAGATTGTACTGGCATACATTTGAGTTTGAGACTTCTTACCCTTCATAGCCTTACTGAAACTGCATGTCCTGCTGTGCTATCACTGTGTGAGTCTGTAGGGGGTTACTTCAACATTGCCACCATTTGTGTACCTTTCCCAGATATTTCTCTCTGGTTTTCTACAGCTGACTTGCTATGTTGGTGTGAGGGGTGGTTATGGGACCCCCACCCTGACATCCATGCCTGTGACCTATGACCCCCCAGTTGGTTGTCCCCACACATATACTGCAGTGGGATTTGCCACCTTGGGTACTACTGCATAGTGTGTGGAGGCCAGTTTTGGCTTGACATTTCCTGGTCTCCCACATAGCTGTCAGTTGTGTGCTGCTATCCCAGTGGGTCACCCCATTCCCTTGCATTCATGCAGCATTACCATAGATAAGTAGCAGAATATACTATTCTATTCCTTTATTTTTAAGAAGACTGCCTTACCTTGTGCTTGCAGCAGTCATATGCTGGATGCACACAGTACACTGCCTATACATGGTAAGTTACAGGTAACGTGATATGTGTGTCATCCATTTTACTGTGTGTGCAGGTCTGAGAGAGTTTCTGGGGTCCCTACAGTGTCAGTGTGTGTGTTATGTCTTGCCTCTTTGCCAAGGTGTGCGCATACTGGGCACGCCTCTGTCTGCCTATGGGTGCAGGCTCAGGGACCTCCTACTGTGAGTCCCTCTGTGCCTGTGGTGACCTTGGCAATGGTGGGGGGCTGTGTGTACCTTCCCCATGCTGATCCTGCTGCAGCTGTTTCTGCAGAATCATATTGTGTAGCTTGGCACATACTATGAGCATGTGCACATGTGGCTGAAGAGTACTGCAAGTCACCACCAAATATGTCATGGCAGCAGAACCATGACTTGAGCATCCCAAACACATGCTCTGTAATGATCCTGGTTTGTGCATGTGCCTCATTATGACATTCTTGTGTAGGTGTGTGTGCATTTCTGATGAGTGTCATCATCCACGGCTCCAGTGCATAACCAGCATCCCTCATTATCTATCTATCATCCCTATTATGTGCCTCATTATGGCGTTCTTGTGTGGGTGTGTGTGCATTTCTGATGAGTGTCATCATCCACGGCTCCAATGCATAGCCAGCATCCCCCACCAGATGGCCAAATGGGATGCCCCCATTGGCAAATGCCTGGCACAGCTGTGACGACTGCCAGATGTGGGAGTCATGATAGCTTCCAGGGCTGCCAACACACACATTCATGATAATACCCTGGGCATTGCATATGACCTGGCAGTTGGTGGAGGGGAATCCCTTGTGGTTTATGTAGACCCTACCCTGTTCACTGGGTGGTGCTTTGAGGTGGATGTGTGTGCAGTCTATGGCACCCAGTACCTCTGGGTTTTCTGCTACATGGTGGAAGAGACGCATATTTCTGGTCCTCTCCTCACGGGTGTTGGGGCTGTACATGTGCTCACTGGCATGTGTTAGCATGGCATCCAGGAACTGATGGAGTACCCTGGATGAAGATGCATGTGAGACCCCCATGATGTTCCCAGTATGTGTTTGGAAAGTACCTGTACCTAGAATTGTTAAGGCTTTACATACCTTGGTATCCACTGGGATGGGTTTCCCTCTGTTAGTTCTAGCTCTGAGTTGAGGCCGACACAGCTCAGTGATTTACTGACATATGCCTCTGTCCACCCTGTAACGCTCTACTATCTCCAGATCATGTAGCCCCTGGTAGGTTACCCTGGGTCTGCACACTCCTCCTTGGTCTGTGGCAGTTGTCAACATTATCCTCCTCTCCACTGTCACCCTCTAGCACATACTGATGGATCACACCAATGGCAGCCCCTAACATTTTTCAAGTAAAAATTCCCCTGCATGTATACACTAATGGTGCAGAGTTTGTGGGGAAAAACAGACTGTAAGGGGTTTCCACACTTTATACTGAGGTGCTGCTGATGCTGCCTGTATGATTGTCTGACTATGATACATTCCAGCTGCCAGCTATATTACTCATGCCTTTGCTTTGGCCACTGTGAGTGTTAGAGTCATTAGTGGCAATTTGTGCATGATTGCCTTTATTCTGCTGTTGCCCTTTTTGTAATTAATTGTTACTTACATCTCCCCCCATTTTCAGCTATACAGCCACCTGCCAGCTATATTATATCTGCATGGTCCAGTCTGACTTGCAACACTCCAACAGTAGTGATTTCTAATTCATTTCTCCTTTATTTTGTGCTGTTGCCCCTTATTTGTTATTTAAATCTCCTCCTATTGTCAGCTATGCAGCCACCTGTATTATTGAGTACTTTAATTGGCTCATTGTGGGTCGCAGACTCTCATATTGCTGATTTGTAGTGCATTTCTCTTGTTCTGCTACTTCCTTTGCCTTTTCCTTATATCCTTCCTCTTTCAGCCTGTAGGTAGTGTTCACAGCAAAAAATACCCCTCCCCTATGCACAAACACGCTCCTCAGAAAACAGCCTCAGACACAACCCCTCATTTACCTGTGCTTAGCTAAGCATAAACCAGCCAACAGAGCTCCAATGTGCTTACATCAACCATGACACACACCCTTTTCATGTTCCTTGCTCCTCCCACCTACACAATCATGTTAGAGCACCTACATGGTTAGGTGCAGTCTGACACTTAGAAATCTGCCTGAGAAAGTTGGGATTCAGTATAAGTTCCCTCATTAACATACCCCACTGCCTTAAGCCCTAGTGACTGCACTATTTACGAGCCTTCTCCCTTAGCAGCCACTGTTCCCTGCCTATGTTTACTTTTTGCATGCCATTGACTATAATGGCAAAATGCTGAAAGTTGTAATACTGACGTTTCCCCCCATTTCTACATATTCTCCCCTCTCCCACTAGCGTACCACTTCCCCTGCTCTCAATGGCTGAGTTCTAGCCAGTGGAGTTAAAAATTATTTGTTTCTATACAGAGATCCAAGCTTCCTATTGATGGTCTGTATGGTTTTGTTGACCTGTAGGTCAAATTTAAGATTATTATCTATAATAACCCCTAGAAGCTTAGTATGGGTATGTGGGGAGATATTGGTACCATTGTTGGATGTAACAGTGAATGAAAATGGGGTGGATCTAATAGTGGGGGTGAGGAGCAGAAGTTTAGTTTTATTGGGGTTCAGAAGTAGACGGTTGGAGAGCCAGTTTTCAATATTGTTAAATGTGTTTTGGGTTAAGATTTGCAGGTTGGATGGGGAGGTGGCTGAGCAGATGAGAGTGGAATCATGTGCATATTGAATGCAGGTAGCTTTAGGCATATTAGTGCGAAGGTTGCTGATGAAAATAGAGAAGAGTAATGGTCCTAGTATTGAGCCTTGAGGGACACCAAGAGTGAGAGGTAGCTGGCTGGACAATTTGCCCTGACATAATACAGCCCTTCTGCCAGTCAACAGTGCCTTTAAGGACCAAGTCATGCAGTGGAAAGAGTTAAGTGATATGCCCAGTGGAGAAGCACTTGCCTTCATAAACTAAATAAAAGAATAAAATAAACAAATCAATGACAGCACATCACAGCAGTAGTTAAGAAAATTGTCAATGGTCTCATGTAAACTGTAGTAAATATAAAAATGGTGGTATACTACCAAACTGCTTTCATGCCATATACTTTAGACTTTCACCTAATTTTTACATTGTCTAACAAGACCAAAGTTCTTTGGACGTCCCTGAAAGGAGACATTTGTAACTAATGGGCATTATTTGGCTACAGCAATCAAAATAATTAATAATTCAAATCTTTACTCACATGTAGCAGAAGATGTACAGCTAAGGCAGTGATGCAATCAGATGTCTAAAGTGAATCACAATAGGTATGGCCAAACAGATGACAACAGAATGGTATGTCCATCCATAAATCACAATTGTGTGACTCATGCTATACTGCAATAACTCTGGAGGAAATAACTGAATAAGATTTAGGATTTGGGGTCTGGTATATGTTAAACACACAAAAATTAGGTTCTAGATGCACTGTGATATATTTTAGAGCTTTATGTCCAGCATTTTAATCCTACAAAAGGATGGTCTGAATATAAATTATGAGTAAGGAAAGAAGCACATCATATTTTTTTTAATTTCAGGGAACAATTAAGTTGTGTCCAGGGCTTAATGTTCAATACATTGGAAAGACAGCACCTCAGGAAGAAGAGGAAATAGTAAAGTTGAAAAAGAATGGCAGTATCTAAAAACAGCATGTGTGTGGACTATACAGCAGATATGTGACTCTGCTAGGTATTGAAATAAGGTACATAAGGAAGGCTGGTGGTCGATTGCAAATGACCAGGATGTTAGCAAAAGAACAAAGTGTGGGAAAAAGTGAGAGATAGAAAAGATGGACCTGGGTAACAAGTAATACTGTTTGGCTAACAAAGAGGGCAAGAGAACAGTAGCAAAGAACAAGGCATCAGAGGCACTGTACTAGCTTCTCCAAAGTAAACTGACAGACAGCACAAAGAAATTTTATCAAGTTATAAGGCAAAGACAAGAGAGACAAACTATTCATGAGATACCCTTCATAAGGAATGCCAGCAGCAGCCTACTCACCAGTCTACAGGATATCAAGGGCAGAGTGAAGGAGTATTTCCAGTAGCTTCTGAATGATGAAGCCCCCAGTCAAGCTGTACTGCTCCAGACACAAACTACAGTGAAAGAGGAAGAAGAATACACCTTAGAAGAAGTAAGAACAGTGCTAAGGAGAATGAAATCAGGGAAAGCTGCAGGCTAAAATTGGGTCACTGCAGGTATGATCAAGATGTTAGATGAGTTAGGGGAGACATGGCTCCAGAGGGCACTCATAACAGTATGTAGAGAAAGGATTAATACAAATGACTGGAGAATAAGCATTCTACTGCCAGTGCACAATATCAAAGGGGACATTTGCAACTATGGGCAGTATAGTGGCATCAAAATCCTAACAAACCGCATGAAAGTGCTGGAGAGGCTGACTGATAAATGAATATGCAGACTAGTAAAAAGTAAGATGGGAGATGAGCAGTTCAGATTCAGATCAGGATACAGTACAACTGACCCAATGTTTTCAATGAGGCAGACAGTTGAGAAGAAGCTGGAGATGAGGAAAGAGTCCAGATGGTAATTCCAAGACTTAGAGAAAGCATATGAAAATATGTCAAGAAATATGATTTGAGCAGTCCTTTAATGGTTAAAAGTCTGTACACACAGGTTGAATTAGTGCACAGGGATGCACTGACACAAGCAAGACTCACAGCTGCTGTATGCAGATGATGTGGCATTACACGCAGACAGGGACAAAAACTCCAACAAATATTAAGGGAATGGAATGCAAAACTGAAAATCAATAGGATAAAACTGAGTGTAGACAAAACAGATGTCACCTCAACAAATGGGGAAAATCAAAAGAAGCTGAAAATTGCAACAGGTGGGAGAGTAGTGGAGCAGGTTAACAGCTTCTAGTTTTTGGGATAGGTGGTTATGCAGAAGGTAAGTATGAATGAAGTTTCACACACTTGTAATTCAGTAGGTTTAATTTATATTGTCCAATATTAGGAATACAATTGTTTTTATGTTGGTAAGACCCAGGCAAAAATCACATCTACAAACATTCTTATGAACTAAAAAACAAAAATCAGAACTAAGCTTTGTTTAAGCACATTTCTAATTTTTCAGCACACAAATTATTATTTTTTGGAGCTGATATGGTTGATGAAGATGCTGGGGGGGGATTTAGGGCAGATTTCATTGACGCTAAAGAATTAACTTGGCAGATCAGACTTAACGCATACACTTTCCCTGGCCTTAACGAAAGTTTGCCAATAGCGAGTGTTTTAAGGCTACTTTCTTATCTAGTTTAGATTGATAAGGTTTTAATCAATATGTGTATTTTTATATTATATGTAGTTTTATCTTAAAGTATTAAAAACCATAAAATACATTTTTTGCATGTACTGTGAACTTTCAATTATCAACAATTGTTCATTTTATATTTAATTGAAGTGTTTTAATACACTATTGGTGCTTTCAGAATGTGTGACTTTTTAGAGGGGGGTTTAAATGTGTGATGGTGAATTGTTTAACAGATTCTGATGAAGTCTTGGTTACAACCTGATGAAAGTGCTAATCTTGTGGTCTATAAATGTTTCTTTTGCATACACTTTGTGGCAGTTCCATTCCTTCCAGTTCGGTGTTGTTGTTTCAACGTATTGTTGTGTGGTTCCTGATCTGCTAAAACAATTTACCTCAAATATCTTTTCAGGGTATAATAAAACAATTGAATGCATAACAAAAGTATAACATGAGCACCAGTTATGATCAGTATAAAATTAAACACATTCTCTGTCATTAATTTATGCTTTGATCAAACAAAACAAACAAATAACATTGACTCACTGCACCTTGTCGTTGCCATTATATGGTTCCTGTATGTGGAACCTAGACAGTGGTGACATAAAACAAATGCTGTACATCTGTACTGTAATTTCAACTACAATTCTTGTTATTGTCAGTCTAAGTAATCACTGTACTTTTGTGTGGAACTTTTCTCCCCAGGCCTCCACTGGTAAATAACTACAATCAATCAATCAATCAATCAATCAATCAATCAATCAATCAATCAATCAATAAAATTCCTCAGATACTTAGAACATTAGTACATCTACAAGATTCCCTTCTTTCTGTCCCCAGCAGCAAAACCAAGGTAATGACTGCTAAATAAAAGGCTCAGTATTTACATAAGTCATGTAAGTTATATTTAAAACTCGGTAAAACTAAATCAAAATATTTAAATTTAAGACTGCTTTTAAATTACTTTATTTGTTAATTGGTTTGACAATAAGGGCCTCCTACTGTGTAAAAATATGTCATGAAATTCTAAACACATTTGCTTACTTAATTCATAGCTTCATTTATTTTCATTTGTTGTAAGTGACCCTGCAACTTACTGTTAATGTTTGCATGACTCATGACTGACTTGCACTGGTTGTCCAAAAGATATCCTCTGTCTGTTATACTTTGACTGCACTGTTACATAATAGTGGTGGTGTAACCAGGCATACACTTTCAAGTACAATATTTTACTAAGGGGTGTGCACAGTATTTATTTAACTGCACCTTGGACTAGATTCTAACTGCAGTTGTTCTCTGGCTAAAAGAAAGGTTCATAGATTGCACTCATTTTTATTGGGTAGGCAGACAAATAGTTACATTTTTATGCAGTTTCTGATATTAATTGCTGAGATGAATAAATGACTTAATGCAGGCACCTCTGGGAGAGAGCACACGGCTAAATCTATCACCCAGAATGCCTCATTAGAGTGTAAATGAGCAGAGGGGACAGGCCACCTTGGTGATTCTACAGACTGTGTAGAATGACTGAGGAGAGCTTGTCTCTGAATTGGAAATGGCTACTGCCAGTAGTAAATCATCTGAGTTAGGGCTTAACATTGTTGGTAGCCCTTTCTGAGTTCCAGGCCAAATCCTAAAAAGCAATCAAGAGAAGCAGTAGTAAATAACCAGCCTGGTCAAAGTAGCTTACTAAAAGAACAGACTTCTATGTAAAGAACCTTAATGTTCACTGTTCTGTCCCAAAATAACTTCCCCTTATCTATTCACCTTTAAACACAGCTCCACTATAACATACTTTGTCAAACAGGAGATGTTCACAACATATGTAGGCAAGAAACTCTTTTGCCAGTGAGTTTCACAATTTGTTGCAAGTAAGAAAATATGATAAATTTTGTTATGTAAGTTCATGGCATTTTCCTTACTCCAGTGTTATACATTTTAGGAGTGAGCATATGTATGATAATCAGTCCAGGCAGAGAAAGCCTTCTCTTTGGAATACACGAGTCAATGTCTCCCTACCTAGGTTATTTTGACTTTATTTGGGTTTAGTTGTGCTTTATTTTTCTTTCTTGCACATTGTTTTTAATTAGTAACACCGAGTCACAGTAACAATGCTTGGCAAGTGATTATGAGGACCATAAGATGCCCAGCCATACTCAACTTGATATAATTAAGAGTTATTGCACATGAATACATTTCAATAATTTGTAGTTTGCTTATATTATTTCCAATTTAATTGATTTCCTGAGGTGTTGGACATGCTCCACTTAAAGAAATCCCAATCCCTCAGAGCCACACGCTCCAGGGCTCTAAACCTTGTCATCACAATAAACAAAACATGCTGGAGGGATAGGTTCCTGACCCAGAGATTCCCCATAATCTGGAATAGACTGCCATACATGTCAAGCAGAGCAACTCCTTGGCCCTCTTCAAAAGGAACCTTGATGATTGGATGGGAGATAGGAAATTCACCCCGGGGATTATGTCAGTCGCCCTGCTAGACAAGGGTCCAGGGAAGTAAATGTTGTGGGAAGAAATATCCAGGGAATTGTTATGGCTAGGCTTGTGTAGGCCCTAGAGCTGACAGCCTAGTACCAACCTCTGAACCTATGGTTAACATGCAATGGTTTAACTTCTGTTTGCAGTGGGTTCAGTGCTCTGCAATTAATCTGCACTTTACATTAATGCATGGCATATTTTTCTCATACTATACCAGCTGATCTGCTAACAATCCCACTAAACGTTTCCCACCATGCCTATATAAATCTTACAGCCCCAATAGATACCACCATATTTATCTGACCAAATAATATAGTAGCCATTCAATACACAAGGTAAAATGCTGCCATACAATTGTCATGACATGATGTAAATAAGTTTGAATTAATGCATTATATGTAAAGATTCTCATAGCATCGTATTTTGTATCTAGCAACAGAGCATTTTACTAGATGAGAAACAAGTGAAGTCTTCTTCTGACTGTTCTCTAGTGTAATGTTTTACACTGTGCTTTAATGGCTCCATAGTACTTTTCACCCAACCATGATACTCCAGCCAGAGCAAGTAATATCCTTTTACCTGTGCTCCCTTATAAACATGATAGTGTCAAAAAAGAAAAGCTTTGGTCTATCAATTCCACTTAGCTGTTGCAGTTAGCTATATGCAGTTCCCTCTACCCATTTCATTATTCTTCATCAGTGCACACCACCATTAAACCTTTAAGTATGACATTATTAAGTCTATTCAATTAATCCTATTACCCTGTTTATGATATACTGATTCCCATTGACAGCAGTAAGTCTTCTTCTCCGGTTCTTACCAATGTTTACATCCTTCATCTTCATAGATTTATTAGATTTTATTAAATATCAAGATATACTGCATCACCAAGGAGCTTGGAATCCAGGGGGTCCTCTGTTATATCCTTGTATATGCATATACTTATCAAGAAAACATAGTCACATTGTAGTTCCTTCTACTTATCTGTAGTTTGCTTCATAATTTAAATAACTGCAAAGTGTAACTATTTCCTATTTTTACTTGCTTAAAATCATTTCCAGTAAACTGGCACTTTATCTGCATTTTCCATTATTTCCATTCTGTAGACAACTGACAAAACAGAGTGTTCCACAGAGTATTAGATCAATTAAACATTGATTATTGGGCAAAGATCCATTACTGTTAAGCAATTCAACACAGAACATGGAAAAACACTTTCCATTCTCTTTTCATAAGAACATGTTCTTACTTTCACCACATTTCTGTATTCAATTAAGCTGTTATAATTATTTCCATGTGTAATATTAAAGGTCTGTTTTATTCTCCAATATACCTAGCTTAGCTTGTATAAAGGGTAGACATAACTTACACTTTTACTTCTAAAGATTTTACAAATAATTGCAAATAATCCCTCAACAATAGAGAAAACATTATGATCAACAGCTGGCCTGTTCAAAAGAAAGTTTCCCACATAAACTGGGGGCTGCCATAACTAAAGGCTGAATTTGAATCTGCAGCTGCCAAAGGGTATTAAAGGAATTTTCATAGATTTAACATACATTTTATTGGACTAAGTACATGTTGCATCAAAGTGAAATGAAACTCCACTCACTAAACACTGTACATTTCAACCATTTATACATTCTGTGAGCCAACTGTTACTGGCATGTGTAGTGCTCAGAAGAATTTACTTAAACAAAACTTGTCATCTTTAGTTCTGCTTTATTTTATGTAGAATTGATGGTAAGTAATCGGAAAATGTCTTTTCCATGCTGCTGGAACCTTATGGCCCAAAACATCAAGATAAGCATGTTGTTTATTGTATGTAAGCCTTATGTGCATCTCAATATGTTGCCTCCTCAGGTGCATAATTGTTCTAGATAAGACTTTATCTGTGTCTTATATAACAGAAATACTGCATCTACATGTCTGGAGTCCATGTCATTAGTAATCCACCCCAGCATTCATTCCATTGTCAGTGCATCCCAGCACTCTTTTGATCTCTGTCACTTGTTTCACTCTAAAATATGATTCATTCTGAGGCTGATTATAGCACCCTAATATCCTGTATTTGTCTACCAATGGAAGGATTCTTCCAAAACAGATTTTACCTTGATACTCCTCACCAAAGTACAAACATTAGACTTTTCATGTTGCTCATCAACTGCCACATATCTTCCTGTTCCACAGACAATAATATAGCAAGCTGACAGCTGTCTGCTCCTTTTCTGACCATTGCTCTAGTCTAGTCTTCAGTTTGCAAGAACATGCTAGACTTAATATCTAGCCTCAGTCTACTGTGTAAAAAAGGACTGAACAAGACCAACCCAAAATCAAACCCTGGATCTCCCAATGACCATTAGCCTGTCATTTAAAAGTTCTCCTCAGACTACCACCTTCTGCTTCCAGTTAGTAGTTTGTGTCCACCTGATCACTTAGGATTTCACATCAAATGCACTGTACTTTACAACAGCTGCCTGTGAGGTGTAGTGTTAAGGGTCATGAGGAAGTCCAAATATATCAAACTGAGGTTGATTTCTCATGTTTGAGGTAGTGTTGATACAACAATAGAAATGGAAAAGGTCAGACTTCTGCTGTGTAAGTCTATGTTGCAGCCGATTTGCTATACAACTTGCATTCAGTAAATGGACAACAGAGTGGTTCATGATGGCTCATTCGTTAAAGTTTTTTTTTGCCTTATACCTCAAGAAATTTATATAGCTGTCACTGTCTGTTGTACATTTTGCATGTGCTCCATATATTTGTGTGATATTTCTACAGGTACATACTTGATAATTCAGCATCAGCAATAATCACCTTTTAGTCTTAAGTACATGGGATAGGGTGTCACATCAACAGTGATCATCTCCTAGAGCAAATGCTCACACCACAGGTGGCTAATGCTGCCATAGTTCTTCTTCTATACCATACACACTCTCAGCAACAGATAATTTAGAATGTCCAATCCAACTAATGCATGCCTTTATACTTTGATATATATACTCATACACACACATAAAGATATATAGGTAGGTAGGTGGATAGATATATAGAAAGATAGACAGACATACAGTGTATGGAGAATGTATACTATTCAGTCACCTAGCTTATTTAATCATCTAGCATCAGACTTGCTAGATGATTAACTACTTTAAATTAGCCTTACACTATAGATAGATAGAGAGTTAGAGAGATAGATATAGGTGTGCGTGTGTGTGTGTGTGTGTGTGTGTGTGTGTGTGTGTGTGTGTGTGTGTGTGTGTGTGTGTGTGTGTGTGTGTGTGTGTGTGTGTGCGTGTGTCTCATTGATGAAAAAAGTCTGACAGGGACCAACTCACATTTCTAGCTAACTAACTAAATGAATAAACTCCAGTAGCTTACAAAACAGAATTCAGTCCATAACCTTTCTAAGAATAAAGCTAAGGCTGATATGTTTGCAATCAGTTTGTAATTTTCTGGGCATTCCTTTGTGCAGGAGGCTAACTATGTGAAGATGCTGGTATCTAACACCTAAAAGTTCACTAAGAAAGGTTTATAGTCTTATCAGTGACTCTAGCCCTCACATCTCCCCTTTTATTTTTCAACACTGGGGTGAAGACATTCTTCATAGGTTCATAGATGTGTACTAGGCTAATGGCCCTGAAGCCTTTACAAGTCTAGCCCATAAGATTACCCTGGCATAGTGCCACCAGACCTTAGTTCCTCACAGTGATCTCCCTCTCATACACATCTCATAGTAATTTACCCAGTGAACAAGGCAATAACTGAAAAAAGTAGCACTATCTGGTTTCTTTTTGAACACACCTATATCATTTCACCATCATATAGACCTAATTTTTTCCAGTTATTGACCTGCTCACTGAGTAAATGAATAGTTAAATTAATAGTCTAACTAGGGAAGGATCATATTCTGTCTACTGAACTCCTGTTTTTGAACTACTGTAAAACATTTTGTATAGTTGTCTTTGTGTTTCTTATCAATAATTTCTGTTTGCTTGGTTATGAGTGTCATTTGTTTGGCTGATAAAATTCCTAAAGTAATGAAAAAGTGGAATTTAAGCGGCTGATAAAATCTCAGATTCTAGTAAACCTAAGAGAGCGGTGTAGGACTCTGTCCTTAAACCACTGCTGCTTTTAGTTTTAATTGACAAGCTGAGAATAAAATGAAGTACGTGCACAACAAATCAATCTGAAGCTCACTCAGGTTTCCAGAACTCCTCATCAGATGTCACAAAAGTCCAAGAGCTGCTCTAACATACATCTGTCAGCTTTTGGAATCATCTGATGAATATCAGGCTATTAGCATTGCAAAGCCCAATCCAGTTCTGTCTGGTGGGAAGAAACTAGTCAGGGACATGGCTGGACTTGTTAAAAATGTAGCCTCTTTCAGAAGACTACATCAATGCCATGCCTTTATGTGGTTCAGCATTTTAGGAGACAGTGACTACTGTCAAAGAATGGATAAAAGGAAAGGACTTGTAGAGCAACCTTGGAAGTCATATAGTTAAAGACTGGGGGTATGGGGGTAATAGTCATGCATGGGGGTGCAGGATTGTGTACCCCACTGCATTTATCATTTTTGGTGTAATTCTTATTTTTGAAGTTATGGAATATTGTTGTTGTTCCCCATTGTTACAGACTATGCTGCTCGAGCCTTCATTGTTCTGTTAAGGAACCATATCAAACATATACAATTAAACCCACTTGGCCCTACTGGTTTCCAAATTCCACACAAAAGCTAGCATGCAAGCAATCCATCTTTCACTATTACTATGTGGGGAAGATGATTTACACTCCTGAGTATTTTTTTGTAACTTTATATACCTGCTTAAAGTTGTATTCCATTAATCAGGTGCCTTAATATGTGATGGGATTGCAGTAGTAGCAATATTGTGAATACTGCCCCAGGATTTGAGCTTCATTATCTTTTACAGATGTATATAAGTCTAGTTGCATTATAGTACCTTTCTGTTTACTTTGCTACTGTTTATTCACTGTTCTTTGAGTGTGTACCACCCCGTACTGAGGCATTAAGCTAAACGTTTCTGAAATTCTAACTACAGGACTTGAGCACCAGTTTAAATTCTCCCATCCATTTCTTGTCCTGGTTTTAAAAGACTGTCTCCTGCTTCTGCCCATATCGTAATCTGGTATCCAATGTTCCTGCATCCATTCTTTCATTCACATTATGTAACCTTTTTAATACACTCCCACCCATTGTTTTCCATATATTCATAGTATTAAGTGCCCACCATACAAACAAGTATTGCAGCTTAGTAAACCTCCCTTGCTACAAATTGTGTTTTGCTCATTTTCTCACAGCTCCCATCTTTTTAGTATCCTAGCCACACTCTGAGTGGGTCCCTGAGTTAATCCTGCTCTATCTTTGGCAGAAAAGATATTAGTTTATTGTTTTGCACTTCAGTTCACTGTTTAGAAATCTACTGCTTTTGTTTTTTGCTTTATTTGTGGATTCTTTTCTTTAAATCATTATAAAGTTCCCCAATACTTGCAATTGCCTTGTCAAGGTAGTTTAGGTTTTGTTGTAGTATACATCAAGAGGTTAGTAGTACCCTTTACAGACACAAATGCTCAGAAAGTAAATTTTATCTATAAAACGTCCCTTATTACTGAAACCTGTAACTTAGCATGGCTTAAACAAAGCCATTGGACAGAGACAGGCTTAGAGCAGATAGTTTGCACATTAAGTAGTACTACTATGAAATCGTAGCACAATCTAACCTAGTGTAGTGCCAAACCCCAGAGACCACCCAAGGAGACCTCTGTATAACTCAGTTTATGGACTACAGTATCCCACCCAAATATAGGTCTTGACAACATGGATAAGCAGTTTCCAGATTTGAAGCTTGGTGGGTATGCACATCTTGAGATAATGTAGCAACTGTCAAATGTTCACAAACAACTATTTAATCCTTAAAAACAAACACACTATGTGAGAGATGCAAATACACAATTTCACTGTAGGCAAAAATTTTGCATACCAACAAGGTGGTCAAGAATACACACACTGGATCCACCACAGATATAGCGTACATCACACACAGAGACCAACTTCTGCTGAGACACTAAAAAGTAATCTTACCAAACCTTAAAGAATTTCTAAGCCTATAAACAGTAAAGGCCTATACTCAGCAACCTCTAAAGCACTCACCAAAAGCAATACTAAACACCACACATGCACCTACACCTAGTGGAACCCCAAGAGCAAAGTCCATAAGACAAGCTGCCACATTGCCAGGACTCTTGTCATATGTAACTTCATTGTACAACACATGATGCCCCAGTCACCAAACTGAACAAGGGGAAGATAACAGTTAGTTGCTTATCTTGAGCCAGGATCTGCCAAGTTACATGCTCACTCAAGTCACTGCACCAGAGGTGCCACTATGATTCTCTCATAGTCCATGTGGGAGTTAACGATCAGAAATGTACTTCCCTGTGCTAGATGAAGAGAGACATTGTTGATCTCTCTAAATATGTGTCTCAGGCAGGTATGTGCCTTGCACTGAGCTGCATTCTACCTTCACCAAGGATGATGCCACAGTATGAACAAAAGATAATTGACTTCAATAATTGGCTTAGTTTCTGGTGTCTTTCCAGGGGGATTCAATATTTGTCAGCATTGGAGGACACAGTTAACAGACCACATTGCTTTGCAAAGAAATTTCTGCACCTGTCTTTCCTATACTTCTGAATATTGGCTAAAACTTTATCCACCCTCTTAGAGCCTTTTTTAGGCAATGCCAAACTGACAAACCTACCAACATAAAAAATAAAACCCCAAGAAACCTACAGATGTTGCTGCTCAATGCAGGAGCCTAAACAAGAAGCTCCACACCCTACAAGTTCTCCTCTCTCTAGAGAATATAGACATTTGTGCTATTACCAAGACATGGTTTAAGTCCACAGAACATGTCCAGCAGTGCAAGGCTTCAGTGTTTTCCACACACATTTAAACCATCAGTTGCACAGACAGGAAGAAAAGTCTTAGTCTATATTAGCAAAAAGCATAACTGTACGTTCCTTAAATAGGACAGTGCCCTGGAATTTATCCACATGCAAATTACCATAGACAAAGTCTCATACCATGTCCTAGCAAGTGATATGTCATCTTCTATGTCCATAGAATCCCATAGCTTATAGCTAGACCTCCTGGAGACACTCACCATTAAACCAATACCCTATTCATGGGAGACTTTTACTACCCCCTCTATAGTCTCCCATGGGCAGAAGTTGTTCGGCTGATCCAAGTGAGCAGTCCTTAGAGAATCGGTGGCTGCTATGGGTGTTGGGGGACCATCTGGTGTAGACAAAAAGCCAGGAACCCTTGATTATCAAGTAGCTGGCCATAAAAATAGCTACCTGTAAAAATAAACCTTAAATTGTGCAGACAAAAGCCTCCATGGAAGTACTGACAGACTGGATGTCTGTGAATTCTTTCCAGGTGCTGGTAGTACCAGAAGGGCTGTATTCCTGGGTGGCAGAGTCCTTGGGTGGCAATGTTCCACCTGGAGGAGCAGATCTGGTCTAGGAGTGGTCACGGTGGACCAAGACAAAAAATCAGTGTTTCGTCAGGCAAAACTCAGTATACAAACAACAGGAGACAGGAACAGTGAACAAATCAGTGGACAAAAATTAACAGACTCTTCTTTTCTCTTTCCCAAAGGTGTTCTTTCTTAAAGCCATCTGAAGCATTGTTCCAGTGAATGTTTCTTGTCTTTACACTGACATTTTGTCTTAGTCCACTGTGACCACTCCTAGACCGGATCCACTGGATGGCAAAACATTGCTACCCAAGGATTCTGCCATCCAGGGATATAGCTCTTCTGGCACTACCAGCACCCGGAAAGGATTCATGGACATGCAGTCTGTCAGTACCTCCACAACGGCTTTTGTCTGTGCAATTTAAGGTTTATTTTTACAGGTAGCTATTTTTATGGTCAGCTACTTGATAATCCAGGGTTTCTGGCTTTTTGGCTACACCAGAGGGTCCCCTCTGAGATCAGAACACCCACGGCAACCACCGATTCTCTAAGGACTGCTCACTTGGCTCAGTCAAACAACTTCTGCCCATAACTGCACAATAGGAATTTTCCCTAGCATTCTTTGTACCTTTCTTTTAAGGGAGGCTATACTCCACCAAGGACAGGGTCACCATTTCTCACACCCCTCTATAGTCTGGGATACATATACTGCCTCATACTGACAGGCACAATGATTCCTGGACTTTATTAACACAAACACCCTTGAGCAGACAGTGAGCAAACCCATCAGAGGTTCAAACATACTGAACCTGGTACTCACAAATATGAAAGAGTGCTGCACCTCCCCCTCCACCAGTGCCACATCCTCACTGGTCAGGGTGGACCACAAAGCTGTCTCCTTTGAAATAAAAATCAATTCAATAGCCCCAGCAAACCCTGTAATAGCTAGGGACTATTCCAAAGCAAACTACACCCTATTATGCAATACTCTATCAAAACTTAATACTGCTCACAGAGAGCCTGTACAATCATGTAAATAGCTGTAATAGAGGCTGCTGTAGCTACTAAAAGTAAGCCCAAAACAAACTATAAAAACAAACTACACTGATAGAATCCTAGCATTAACAGAGTATATTAACAAAGATGAGATAGGGGAAAATGGCTCCTGAGGATACTAATAGCAGTGTGGAGAGAAAGGCATATCCCAGATGACTGGAGAATAAGCATACTCATGCCAGTGTGGGGACATCCACAACTGTGGGTAGTATATAGGCATCAAACTCCTTCCACATTGCATGAAAGCTTTGAAGAGGGTGGTAAATGGATACGCAGAGTAATAGAATGTAAGATGGGAGATGAGCAGTTTGGATTCAGATCAGGATGCAGCACAACTGACCTGATGTTTGCATTGAGACAGATACTTGAGAAGAAGCTAGAGATGAGGAGAGAGTCCAACTGGGCATTCCTAGACTTGGAGAAAGCATATGACAAGGTCCCAAGAAAGCTGATCTGGGCAGTACTGTGGTGGTTTGAAGTTCCAGAAACATTGGTAGAATTAGTGCAGGCTATGTACAAGGACCCAGTGACTCAAGTACAAACAGTGTTCAGCCTTACAGAATGTTTCCCAGTGGGAGTGGGTGTACACCAGGGTTCAGCTCTGAGCCCACTGCTGTTCATACTGATGATGGACTACATTAGCAAACCGGATGGAGGGGACAGATCAACAAAGCTGCTGTATGCAGATGATGTGGCAGTACAGGCAGACTCTGAGCTAGAACTTCAGCAAAGGATAGGAGAATGGAATGCAAATCTGAAGGCACATGGGATGAAACTAAGCACAGATAAGATGGCAGTAATGGCAGCAAATTGGGGAAATCAGAAGAAGTTGAGAATAGAGATAGAAGGGAAGAAGATAGTGGAATAGGTAAACAGCTTCAAGTATCTGAGAGGCATGGTTGATGAGAAAGGTAGTCTGAATGAAGAGGTCAAAGCTAGAATCAGAGGTGCTGCAGCCAACTGGCATAGAGTATCAGGTGTAGTCTATGACAGAAGAATGACAAAAAAGCTGAAAAGTAAGGTGTACAAGACAGTGGTGCGACCAGTACTACTGTATGGTACAGAAACCTGGGCAGTAAAGCTAGAACAGTTGAAGAAGCTAGAGGTGATGGAAATGAAGTGCCTGAGAAAGGTGGTAGGATTCACACTGTGGGACAGGCAAAGAAATGAGAACATAAGAACAGAAGCCAAGGTAGCTCCAATTGCAGGAAAGATTAAAGAGAACAGATTATGGTGGTTTGGTCACATGTGTAGAAAAGCAGAAGACACTCTGGTGAGGAAGATTTGAGGCAGATGGGAAGAAGGTAAGAGGAAGAGAGGATGTCCAGCAAAGAGATGGATGGATTATGTGAAAGTAGATCTGCGACAGTCAGGCATGAGTGTTGAAGAAGGCAGGAGTGTGGCACTGAATCAAGAGAGTTGGTGACAGTTAACACGATACCCCAACCCCATGTAGAAAAAATGGGAAAAAGGAGGTTGATAATGATGATGATGATTAACAAAAGGGAAAAAAAGTCATGGCCAAAATCAGAAAGAGCAACTCCTGTAATGATATAAGCTCTCTACCTAAATGAAACAGGGAATTAAGGGGATTAATTAAGTCCAACAAGGCCAGTTACAAGGTCAAGACAGCCTTAAAGGCTAACGAAAACCACAAGAGCTTCTACAGCTGTGTCCACAACCTCAAAGGCAGCACACTTCAGTGTGCCGAACTGGTGGTCAGTGGTGCCACCATCACTACGCAGAGTGGCATAGTGAATTTGTTAGCTGACAAATATAGTTCAAACCTCATCCCCACTCTCCGCACCTCCATCCATTAAATACCTAGTAGCATAATTCCCCTAGATATTAAGAAGGAGCAGGTCATGGTACTGCTCACTATAGCCAAAAATACGGCTTCAATGGGCTCCAACAATATCCTGGGATGCCTCCTACATTGCTGGAAACATGACCTATCACAACCATTTGAGTCAGTTTTTAACTATAAACAATAGTCCAAATCCAAGCGGATAAAATATCAGTTACCCAACGCAAATAAACAGTCCAAGTAATCATATAAGGCAACCGAAATATAGGCAGGCTCCTCAAAGCATCAAATGCAATGCAAATCTTTAAAGTATCACGCTGGTCACAAAAAAGTGTAAACGAACGTTCTTTATTGGGCACAGTTAGCGCTTTCACCTCCTTGGCTTCATCAGACTGTATTCAAACCCACCAGAAACAGTCATTTATATATCCAACTCCCATCATTAATTAATTGAAACCAATAAAAATCAATAAAAATGTCATCTGCTTAATAAGATGCATATATAACTTAAAAAGACATACGTTAATATTCAAATACAATATGAAGCGCTTGATAAAACATCTAAAAACGAATATATACATACTAACATATCCAGCAACTACAAAATCTATCTATTATATCTATTATATATAAAAAAAAATTGTTATAAAATGATTTGTACATGTCTAGAAGCCGCATTTGCCCCTAAAGTTAAAACAAACTAACGCTATTGCTCTACATCAAAGTGAAGTACATGAAGATCTATTAAAGATATCCAAGCAGACTAATATTTAATATTCCTGTAACTCCTGCTGTCAATGTGAGCTGTGCCTGACGGACAAACACTGCTGTCTAGTGAAAAAGTTTTTTTAATAAATTTTACATCAGTGCCATATACTGTCTGCTCATGTCCTCACCTAACCAAAGTATCTTCAAGAAATATTGATAGTTGATACTGAACGCTAATAAAGTGTATCCAAGGTATTTACCCAATGTATATGTCCCATTTATTTCCCTGTTACCCTCAGTCTTCGTTTCTTTAATATCGTCTGTATGTTTATCTTGTCATTTAAACCAGGTGGATGGTCTGCTCTCAACAGGATGATCCATCTGAGTTCTAGTTCTAATGTATATCCCTCCAAATCCCCTCCCCTAGGGCTAGTGTGTACCTGTTGGATAACAAAGAAACTGAACTTGTGCGATAAATCATGCCTTGCACAATGTCTAGCTAAGGCATTGTGTTCCTGACCAATCCTAATGTGATATATATGTTCCCTAATGCGAAACCTGAATTCTCTATTCGTCTTACCAACGTAAAACGCATCACATGCTCCGCACTGGGCTAAATAGATCACATTGGCACTCTTGCAGTTTGTTCCTGTCATAAAGAAAAATTCTTTATATACATGAGGAGATGTGAATGTGTTACCAGTGTTGATGAAACTACACTGGTTACAGTTGCCACATGGGATGGTGTTAAAGCATGTTAACCTCTTCTCCATGATTGACCTAGGCTGGAGTATCCTTTTAATATTCTTCATATTCTTATAAATAAACCTCGGTTTATCTCCCACAAGCCTCATAATCTCCTCATCCGCTCTCAGGACATCCCATCTGTCTCCTATTATTCTCCTGATATAGCTAACATCAGAGGTAAAGTATACAGGTATACTGAGTGTGTCTTCCTTCACATTAATATATTCATCCAGACCATTCTCCAATCCGCTCATAAAAATCATTGTGCACATAAGATGACTAAACCGGACGGGGAGGGGAGTTTTAGTAATTTTGTTACCCCTTTCCCGATACAGACATCTCAGTTCAGGGGGAGGTCACGCTCCATGAGTCGAGGTCGACAAAAACGGAAGACCTCAGACACGGATATGGAAGGCCCTACTTTGAAGAAGTTATGGGAGAAGAAAAGGAATCAATAGTTTATTTATAAGAATATGAAGAATATTAAAAGGATACTCCAGCCTAGGTCAATCATGGAGAAGAGGTTAACATGCTTTAACACCATCCCATGTGGCAACTGTAACCAGTGTAGTTTCATCAACACTGGTAACACATTCACATCTCCTCATGTATATAAAGAATTTTTCTTTATGACAGGAACAAACTGCAAGAGTGCCAATGTGATCTATTTAGCCCAGTGCGGAGCATGTGATGCGTTTTACGTTGGTAAGACGAATAGAGAATTCAGGTTTCGCATTAGGGAACATATATATCACATTAGGATTGGTCAGGAACACAATGCCTTAGCTAGACATTGTGCAAAGCATGATTCATCGCACAAGTTCAGTTTCTTTGTTATCCAACAGGTACACACTAGCCCTAGGGGAGGGGATCTGGGAGGGATATACATTAGAACTAGAACTCAGATGGATCATCCGGTTGAGAGCAGACCATCCACCGGGTTTAAATGACAAGATAAACATACAGACGATATTAAAGAAACGAAGACTGAGGGTAACAGGGAAATAAATGGGACATATACATTAGGTAAATACCCTGGATACACTTTATCAGCGTCCAGCATCAACTATTAATATTTAATAATATTTCTTGACGATACTTTGGTTAGGTGTGGACATGAGCTGACAGTTTATGGCACTGATGTAAAATTTATTTAAAAACTTTTTTACTAGACAGCAGTGTTTGTTCGTCAGGCACAGCTCACATTGACAGCAGGAGTTACAGGAATATTAAATATTAGTCTGCTTGGATATCTTTAATAGATCTTCATGTACTTCACTTTGATGTAGAGCAATAGCGTTAGTTTGTTTTAACTTTAGGGGCAAATGTGGCTTCTAGATATGTATAAATCATTTTATATCAAGTTTTAAAATTTTTATATTTAATATATATAATAGATAGATTTTGTAGTTGCTCGATATGTTAGTATGTATATATTCGTTTTTAGATGTTTCATCAAGCGCTTCATATTGTTTTTGAATATTAACGTATGTCTTTTTAAGTTAGATATGCATCTTATTAAGCAGATGACGTTTTTATTGATTTTTATTGGTTTCAATTAATTAATGATGGGAGTTGGATATATATATGACTGTTTCTGGTGGGTTTGAATATAGTCTGATGAAGCCAAGGAGGTGAAAGCGCTAACTGTGCCCAATAAAGAACGTTCGTTTACACTTTTTTGTGACCAGCGTGATACTTTAAAGATTTGCATTGCATTTGATGCTTTGAGGAGCCTGCCTATATTTCAGTTTTTAACTATAGCCTCAAAACAGGCTTTGTACCACAGGAGTGGAGGACTGCAATACTTATCCCACTTCACTTCACAAGGCTGACCCATCAAATGACCGCAGAAACTACAGACTCATCAGTCTGACTAGTCTAATATTCAAAACCATGGTAGGAATTATCATCGAAATGATCAAAAAAGAAATAGGCAACCTTCAGAAGTTGGACCAAACCCAGGTTGGCTTTGTTAATGGAAGAACATGCCTACTAAGCCTGGAAAACTTCTTTGAGAAGGCCACCAAATAAATGAAAGAGGGTAAAATGGTGCATACTGCCTACCAGGACCAGGATAAGGCATTCAATACAATATCCCACTCAGGTATAGTTTATAAACTCACCAAACTGGGAACAAACCTCTATATAACTCATTGGATTACCAGCTGGCTCATAGACAGGACCCAGGAAGTCAGGATTGATGATACCACCTCACTAAGAGACCGGTCACCAAAGGGGGAACCTCAGGGTTCCGTGTTGGGACTGCTTCTATTTGCATATACTTCTTGAAGGTAAAGGCTAATGTCAAAGGTCTTTGGCTGACCAAGATCATAGATGACTGCAAATTAGGAGCTGTGTTAGATTCCCCCCATGAAACAAACATCTTACAAGAGTGCCTAACACAGACAAATGACTGGTGCCCAAATAATGGACTGAAACTCAATGACAAGAAATTTATTATAGTGCCTTTTGGGAAAACTGCCACCCAGGCAAATTTATTCATTAATAAGATACCCTTAAGAGTTGACCCATCCTTGACTTATACCACTCTTTATGTCTATTTCCTGGCTTAACCATCCATTTACTGATGCTTTTACTTTATTTTTCTCATGCGCTATAACAAAAATCTTTTGTATCTCCTCACTTGCATTATATTCTATCATTATGTTGTTATATCCTATAAAATTCCATGTTGTATCTTGTCAAATGCTTTATTTAAGTCACCTGCCATGATGTAACTTCTGTTTTCCTGTTCATTGTGTCATCTGCAATTTCTCTTACTATCATTAATAATTATTTTCCCTTTCTTCCAAATATTGCATCCTCTAATATGTTATTTAGTTGATTTTCTAATCTCATTTCTATTATTTTCATGAATATCTTGTAGTCTGGATTATTAAATACTATCAGCCTCTGGTTTCTTATGTCTTCTTTTTCCCCTTTTCTCATTATAAATTTCATGGTTCCAGTACATATTTCTCCTTGTCCAAAACCTTCCTCTAACTATTCATTTAACAATTTTTCTTTAACTCATATTGCCACAAACACTTCTCCATACATTGTCCTGATTTAAATAAAATGTCACAGAAAGTGTCTTTATTAATATGTATAAATGCTTTTACCTCTTGTGGAGAAGTATCCAAGGGGATTATTATGCTGTCCTCATACCTCTCAACTTCTTAGTGAAAGAAATCTGGACAAAGCCAGAAAGGGTGGGAGACAAAAGCCCAAAAATAGGGACATCATTTAAATATTGTTCCTGTAAACTTAGAAAAGTTGCAAGAATAAAAGCTTTTACATTATTACATATTTTCTGAAGGATACAGTTTACCAGAAAGCCACACATTTTATGAGGAACAGACCAAAAATATTAGGCAAAAGTCTGTACAGTTGAGAGGTTTGGCTCTCCCAGATATCATACCTATAGAATCCTTTTTCTTCTTTACTACTAATTATTGGTAAATACTTCTTCTTCATCAGTTCTGTCTTTTTCTCTTCTCTCCTTTCACCCTCTTTTACCTCATCCATGTAGGACTTCTTTTTTTCTTTCTTTCTTTCATTACTTTCTCTGCTGCTTCTTTTTCCAGTTGTCTGCCCATTATATCTACCCATAAAACAGCTTTCTCACTTTCTGGCTCACTCTACAGCATTAACTCATTCACTCCAATGGAGCTCAAGAAGTTTGCATTCCAACTTCCAATGGGCAGAGCCCAAGCCTTTTGACAGAATCAAATTATGTCCTCCCATTTCAAACAAATGTTCATACCTCTGGAACCAATAGGGGTTATGAAAGAAGTATAAACGGCAAACTCTTCAGCACAAACTATTTTTATAGTGGTAGTATTCTTTAGGTTCTAGGTCTTAAACCAAATTTTGTAAGTCATAGTAAACACAGTGGCCTAATGGTTCAGGTGTTTGCCTTGCAAACACAAGGTGCAGGGTTTGAGTCTCAAAAGGAATAATTGGCTAGGCTTAAAATGTCTTGCAAGGGTAGTTAGCCTAATACTAATCTATGAACCAGTAACTATTACATTTGTAATATTTTGTAAACAACTTACAATATCTCAGCAACCACACAAGTTACACATACTGTCACCAACATTTTATTCATCTAGCTGAAAGCTTTCATATGAGGCTAAGCATTTCTGTCTGTGTACTTGGTTTCCGAGATATTTAGAAAAATGTGAAAATTAAATCTATATAAATTGGGGCTATATTAAATAACCGAAGAGGCGTTTCAGAGAACACCTCTTCAGCGACACATACACAGCGAATGCACAAAACTGTGAATGCTGACATCAGCAATTTCTTTCCCTGGGAAAGAAATTGCTTCTCTAAAACCAAAAAAAAAAATCATTACAGTCATAAAGTGGGGGGTCCGCCCCTACCCCCTCCAACATGAGGGGCTGTTCCCCCCACACATCCCCTAACTAAATATACCAACTTTGAGATTGCACTACAGTGGGGAAAATGGAAAACTTATAGGGATGGCCAAGCGATTTCTTTCCCAGGGAAAGAAATCGTTGTTCTGAACTATCCCAGTTTAGTGCGTTTGATCATTATGTGTCGCTGATGAGTTGTTCGCTGAAATGTCTCTTCGGTTATTTAATATAGATCCTATAAATTAATATCATAAAAACAACAGTTAATTTATATTTACTTGCACTAGACAGAGGTCAAATATTAATGCAGTTGAGTTTGCCATTGTGTAAGCTTTACAATGAAATCTTTTAAAACATTGTACATAGCATGGTTTTGGAAGTATTGATGCAAACATGAACAAGTAATATTTGATGCCTTGAGATGTCAGTAGGAGTTAACTGCAGATGCACCTGGAGGTGTCACTCAGATGAAATGAATTAAGTCCTGCAATAAAAAATCCTGCAACCCTGCTGACTGGAGAGTTAAAATAATGCATCCAGTCTGTCTCTCACTCTCACTGTTGAACCAACACTGCTGAAAAAATGCTTCTGAATCTTGTGAAGTTTCGACCACCTACCCTTTCACATAAGTCCCACTTCTCCCTTTTTGATGTATGTGGACAACTTCTCCACTTGTTTGCCTTTGTAACTTCCAGACTGCCTACTAACTCCTCCTGAGAAGGCTCGACTGCCTTTGTATTAAAAATAACATCCACTCACTCCTTCTCACTTTTCTTTTCTGCTACTTTTATACAACTCAATTGTTTCTCCTGAAAAAACACATCTTCCTTACCGCTATGAGCACCTCGACCATCTGCCATTATTCTCCCTGCTTTTCTGGGCTGAATGGAAGCAAGAAGTGCTCTGGCAAAAACGATTCTCTCTGTTCACAAGAACAAGTAAGGGTTCTTTATTGATAATCATTGTTTATAGACATTATTTGCATAACTGATATTATATACATTATTTACAATTATTTACACCTTTATACAATATAAAGCAAATTTATATTATTAAGCACTTCTCTCCCACCCTTTTTCCAAATTCAATAATGTATTTTCTTTAGAATTTCTGCCAACATCCATTTTCCAAATCTGACTTCATTAGGTTTCAACATCCATTTTGTCCATAGAATACAAAATACTATTCTATCAGTTTTGTTCGCTTCTTTTTGTTTTATCATCTTGTAATATCTGTATTCCAACATGCCCATGTTTATATGTTCTACCTTTTCCAAAACTTTCAACATATTATTTTTACATATTTTTCCCATAACTTCTTTACTCTAATACATTTAAAAAAAGACATGTTCTGTTATTTCAAGTTCTCCACAATGAATGCATATAATTTATTGTTTTCTTTTATAAGGCATGTTAGCTTAACAGGTAGTTTGCCTATTGATAATCTCCACTGAAAATATTTGCATTTATATATTCTTTTACACCACCCCAGGATTTAATAAAATCCATGTAGACACTGTGTAGAGCCTACATGGAATGTATCCAGGCACACAGTCATGGTCCACTCTCTGCAGCACGCCATGCATATTAATGATGGCATGCTGCCAAGGGAGATCCGAGGAACACATATATTTAATTAGTGTAGGTAGAGGTGTACTACTTAACCATGGCTGCAGATGAGTTTGAGACTCCCTGTAATGGTCCCTACCATTGTAGCAATGTTGTGCTGTGTGTCAAATGTTGAATGTGTACATGTTCTAGTGTGCTATAATGTTATGTATTTGTTATTTTCTTTTTTTTTTTAAAAAATGCATGTTTGCTTGGCATGGTGCTGAGCACAGCAATGCCAGGCTGTGCTCATATGTAGACAGCTGACAACTGCTAGACATCTAAAAATAGAAACTGGATGTAATTAATAGGCATAATGACATTTTATTCTTTTTTTTTTAATTTGGTGCTTGTGCGGCATGCGGGGAGCACAGCTAAGCTGAGCAGAGCTCATATATACATAGACAGCATCTGCCAGACATCTAAAAATAGAAACCAGATGTAAATTATTTATTTATTTATTTATAGGTGTGTTTATGTGTCTTTGAGTGGCACGGTGTTGTGCTCAGCACTGCTAATGGGTACTTCAGTGTATATGTGAATGTATACTGGATTTCTTAATGTTCACGTAGCTAAATGGTAGAGTTGCAGCTGTATGTGTAGTAGGTTTAGGGTTTGAATTCATGAAAATCAGAACTTGTCTGTATTTTTGTTGGACATGTTATGAACACAATTTTAAAATATGGCTCCACTCTATGCAACTGTGCTCAAACCTGATAAGCACTGCATAAAAATGGTAATAGCTGCCAATGTTTATGCAGTGCTCAGTTTTGCTAAAACCACGATTGTGTATGTTTAAGTGCTGCTCAGTTCTGCTTGGATAATTCGCATGCTACTAAGCAATGCAGTGCTTCTTTGAATGTTGCTCAGTGATGTGTAAGGGTGGGAAAACAACCTATATTAAGAGCACTAGGTTGGAATTGTGCAGAATCCATTGGATTTTAATCATCTGTCATTATGGCTGATGGTGTTGAAGAAGGTGTGTGTTTTAGGGTGCAGCAGTGGGATATCCGGGAGTCTAGGGTCATGGTTGGTCTCCTTGTCAAAAACCATGAAGATAGGCTGCTGTGGGGTGGTTTCCAGGGCCTGGGACCAGCTGGCCAGAGGACTTACCAGTGTTACTGGTATTCCCTGCACAGTGAGCGGTGTCATTACCCCATGATGACCTGAAACTGTGAAACAGGATAACCTTGGACACCCGCTCCAAGATGCTAGGGCAGAGAATGCCCCACAAATATGTAAGCAAATATTCCTCTGTTTAACCAATATCTAAGCTGAATGTCTGCAAAAGTGGTATGCATAATGGTGTGAATGGTGTGCTTCTCTCCCAATACTGCAGCTGAGAGGGCTCGCAATGTCGAGTCTCATGCCAGGCGTCTGGCCAGGTTGCGCTGTGAGCGTAGTGAATATGGATGAATTATGCAATAAGCAAGAAAGACTAAAATATTAACTGCAATAAAGTCTGTAGTGCAATAAATGTGGAATTAGAGCTGTAGTGCAACAAATGAATAATAACAACTGTAGTTCAATAAAAACAAGAAACAATACCAATAACAGCAAGGAAAATGGTTTATATCAGAATTGTCTTTTCATAACAATTGTAGTAGAGCTGTATGCATTGAGTCTGTAAGGTAAGGTTGCTGCAGTCAAGTATAACACTGTGATAGCTGTTCAAGGCTTTCTCTAGGCCAATGCTGACCACATAATGCTCTGTCGTCCACAGATATCAGATAATAAAGGTATATGGGTGAGGTAGGCCACTCCACGGACAGATATTGTGTGTGTGGACTTCACAGATATTGCAAATCAATAACAATAATATGTATTCACCAGTACTGTTGAAGGTGAAATAAAAGCTGTAGTAATATATGCAGTATGGTTGTATACCATGCATGTGTGTTCTATTGGCACTGCAGTCTAGTATAACACTGTAACAGTACTAGAATGCTAGAGAAAAGTCCTGTAACTTGTATTGCACAATTCATAGTATGTTTCCAGGTGATCTCCAGGGAAGTATCAGTCACTCTGTAGTCAACAGTGACTCAGTAGCTCAGTCTGTTAAATTCCTTGTACACTCTATATTTTCCCACACACAGTCCTGAGTTTGAATCCAGTACTATGTAGCACTACATTTTCAGTGTACATCATGTAATGCTCACAATTTCTCTCTCTCCCCAAGAACACAAACATGTTATAGGTGAGTTAGGCCATATTATGTGCAGATATTGTGTTTAGATCTCACAGAATGTTGCACTCAATAGCAAGAATGTGTTCGTCAGCATTGTTGATTCAGAAATAAAACTGTGTAATCCCAGTATGGCTGTATCTCTTGCATGTCCATACTATGGTGCTGCGGTCAATTATTAAATTATTTGCAGATGTCCCCTGCAGTCACAGCTAGTGGGTTCTACTCCCATGCCTGCCAACTAAGCCATGATGGCTGTTTAGTTTTATTACTGTACACAAACAAGCCTCTTAAGCGTCACAATTTCTGTTAATGTAATTAGAACTGACTAATCCATCTGTCACATGTTCACCAGCTAAATTATCACCTGGAATGCAATGTATTAACAAATCTGTTTACAGAACGCCCTGGTAGTTATACAAGTCCACATTATGTGAAACCATTCTGAGTAACTCTGTACCTGCATTTGTTAGTGCTTGGCCCTTATTGTCCCATGCTATCAGCTTGAGAGGTATGTATGTGCTACAACAGCTATAGTAGAACTGTATTCACTGTAATTACAACTGTCAGTACACACCTGTAGAAGTATGTATGACCAGTGTTGTCAGGGTTATCATCTGCAATGTCACTAATGGGATGTTTGTCTCTCTCTCTCTTTCTCTCTCCCCACCCCTTATCTTAATTTAGTCATTACTGTAATATATTATTGTCATAAGTCATTATTGTAATGTATTATTATGATTTCATATTAAGCTAGGTTAAGAAGGGAGGTGATGATTAGTGATCAGCAGTATGGTTTCATGCTGGTAAAGAGCACTACAGATGTGATGTTTGCTCTGAGAATATTGATGGAGAAATATAGAGAAGGTCAGAAGGAGTTACATTGTGTCTCTGTGGACTTGAGGAAAGCATATGATAGGGTGCCTAGAGAGGAGTTGTGGTATTGTATGAGGAAGTCAGGAGTGGCAGAGAAGTATGTAAGAGTGGTACAGGATATGTACTAGAGTAGTGTGACAGTGGTGAAGTCTGCATTGGGAGTGACAGATGTATTTAAGGTGGAGGTGGGATTACATCAAGGATCAGCTCTGAGCCCTTTCTTATTTGCAATGGTAATGGACAGGTTGACAGACAAGATCAGACAGGAGGCCCCATGGACTATGATGTTTGCAGATGACATTGTGATCTGTAGTGAGAGTAGGGACCAAGTTGAGAAGACTCTGGAGAGGTGGAGATATGCTCTAGAGAGGAGAGGAATGAAGGACAGCAGGACTAAGACAGAATATGTGTGTGTGAATGACAGGGAGGATAGAGGAATGGTGAGGATGCAAGGAGTAGAGTTGGTGAAGGTGGATGAGTTTAAGTACTTGGGATCAACAGTTCAGAGTAATGGTGAGTGTGGAAGCAAGGTGAAGAAGAGAGTACAGGCAGGGTGGAATGGGTGGAGCAGAGTGTCAGGAGTGATTTGTGAAATACAGGTACCAGTAAGAGTGAAAGGGAAGTTCTACAAGAGTGTAGTGAAACCAGCTATGTTATATGGGTTGGACAGTGACATTGACAAAAAGGCTGGAGTCAGAGCTGGAAGTGGCAGAGTTAAAGATGTTACGATTTGCACTGGGTGTGACAAGGATGGACAGGATTAGGAATCAGTATATTAGAGGGTCAGCTCAGATTGGACGGTTTGGAGACAAAGTCAGAGAGGCAAGATTGCATTGGGTTGGACATGTGCTGTGGAGGGATGCTGGGTGTATTGAGAAAAGGATGCTAAGGATGGAGCTGCCAGGTAAGAGGAAATGAGGAAGGCCTAAGATAAGGTTTATGGATGTGGTGGGAGAGGACATGCAGGTTGTTGGTGTAACAGAGCAGTATGCAGAGGACAGGAAGAAATGGAAACAGATGATCTGCTGTGGTGACCTCTAATGGGAACAGCCAAAAAAGAAGATGATTTCATATTAACATAATTTGCTAAACTAACTGTTTTGTTGACCTTATGGTTTACTTCACACTGGCATGTTGTTACCATACTGATTGTTATATTACATAATGTTGTGTTGCACATAATATATATTAATATGTATTTGGATTAATAAATATGATGTTCCATTCTGTTACTACTAACAATGGTTTGGTTGTTACTAACCGTAACTTATTGCTTTACCTTATTTACCACATCACTTCAAGGTAGGCCAGTCCCGGCTGATCTCCCTACCTTGCCTCAACTTGCTGTGGCACCGGGTCCCAGCACATCTGGGACCCAGACCAGTGGTGCTCCCTCTGCTGCCTCTACACTACCTGCTATGTCGGGTAGTTCCCCCCAGGGGACAGGGCCCATTCTCCCACTGGGAGTGGTGGCAGAGAGAGAGTAGTCACCCGGGATGAGCTACCAGTCCTGATGTACAGAATAGTCTACCATAGCTATGACCAATGCCTGCACCAGATTGAGGGCATGCTGGCTGACCTGGTGGGTTAGCATTGCCCTGGTGCCCAGCCTCCAGCACAACACCCTCAGGGCAGTGAAGGAGCAGTGCCGACAGTCCCATGGGTGGGGATGTGAGGCACGCTGCTGCTCTCTGGAGGCACATGGGATTTGGATTCCACAACACCCACCCTATCCAAGGTGTTCACCTCCCCTCATGTGTCACACACCACCCTGTCTACTGTCTTTTCTGTCTTGTCTGTTTGCAAATGCATCCTCGCCTACCCAACATACCTCCTCCACATGTACATATGTTCCTTCCCCAGCATTCTCACCTTAAAAAAAATGGGCACCTGTCCCAAAAAAAAAAAAAATTGTCCCATACATCGCCATACATTCCTCTCCATTTTGCACACATGTCCACTGGACACATGTAATTTGGTCCATCTGGGTTGACAACACAGTTATGATGTCCTCAACCCTCTCCGGGTTTTGAGAATTCAAATTTATCTACAAATTTTGTCAAAGTGCACAGCTGTTGCTGTACAAGAAATGGATAGTTATGGTTCTTTCCTACACCCTTCTTGCACATCCCTACCTGCCTTTCACTATGTTTTCCCCCTGCTTGCCCCCATTAAACCACTTTCTTATCACCCCCTTTTTCTTTTCTTTATAATTTTTTAGCTCAAAGCTGTGCACCGCTCCTCGCAGCTTCACTTAGCTCAGCTAAATAGAGCTGTAATTAAATGTGTTTATACCATTGTCAGACACATGTGCAAAATAAACACCTCTGCCATGTTTCTAACTGAAGCCCATCACACCTACAGCATACAATATTAATCCACCACACCACAAAAATTTGGATTAAAACAGGTGTTTTCATCAAAACATAGTGATTGCCACTTACAGTCATTAGGCATGTCTCAGCAGAGCTGCAGGCCATGCCACACCGTGCAAACTGAAATAAAAACTAATGGGAAAATCGGGAGTGTATCTTGGACTTTGGTGAAATAGTACACCAGTAGGCAGCCAAAGACATAATAATGAATTTAAGTGAGGCCTGTCATAGCAGGTAAATGTGCCCTTTTATCAGCAACATGTAGAAAGACACCTGCTAGGGCATCAATGGCAAAGTACATCTTCAGCTGGGACCCTGGTGCAGAAATACAGCCATAAAAAGCCATGCACATACTGAGGGATGCAGACAATGTGTGTCACAGCCTGTATGTATGCACGTATACCTTGCTAATACACCTGCTGTAGCAGTGACTCGGTAGTTCATTATATTAAATGCCTTCCATACAGTGCATTTTGCCACACACAGTCTTGGGTTCAAATCCAGTCTTGTGCTGCAGTTCAATTAAATTATTGTGAAGACAGCAATTGATGATTGAGTCATGCAGTGTTTATCTGCACAAGTTACTGATAATTAATTAACTGCTATCCAGTTTTGCAAGTCAAAGGCATGTAATAGGGACACACTGCACATATCTGTATAGCATAACTATATATCGCCTGCTACTCTGTTACAGGCACTGTTGCATAACAGACATACCTTAATCACATGCCTCAATTGGACTGTAAAGGGTACCCTTACCCTGGCTTTGCTGTAACAACAGGGCTGACACCTGCCACAGTTACACATACAGCTTGTTGTCCTCCAGAATGTTCATACTCCAACTATGCATGTTAGCTGCAGCAGCAGCTGCAGCCTGTAGCACACACAGCTGTATGTAAATATAGCTGCTACAGACCGACCATACCTCTCAACCCCCTAGCACAAGGAATCTGTACACAGCCATACTTACTGGGGGGACAAAGGCCTAGAGATAGGGACAGGTTTTACAGTTTGCTCTTACAAAGGCAGTAAGTTGATAGAATAACAGCTGTTGCATTGGCATGCATATTCTGATATTATGAAGTCTGACACTCAAATGTGTGTCTTTCATTACTGACTTCAACTCAGAATGATTTGCCAGTGATTTGCCAGGTGACCATAATGTCATTGGACACTGACCACACATATGAGGTGAAACTGTGGATATACTTCATAAATCTCTACAGTTGAGTTATGGTACTGACCCTCTGCAATTCTGTAGTCTCAACACCTCAGTAATGTCCATTTTAACAGCTAAGATAGGGGCCCAGGTCTACATGAAGTCCTTATATATTGCACTGGGGTGGCATGTCATTGGCTAATGATAGTGCAATTCAGCTGTTTTGGCTGCAATTAGCATATGAGAGCCACAGATTGGTGCAGAGGCAATTACCTGCTAATGAGCAGTACCTTAAAAAAGCAAGCAGTTGGCTATGGGGAACAAGTCTGTATGAAACTTGTCTCACACAAAGAATATTTTTGCAAACATTACTGGAAGCAAAGTTCAACAAAGGAGTACTGCACTCCGTCAGTTATGTAACTGATTTCTCTATATAACAGGATGCAGATGGGAGGATGGAAGTATGGGGAATAAGTAAGCCTGTTTTCCACCTATGGTACTGACATGTCATTGATACTCTGCTGTCCTACACCTACAGCCATGCCTCTCAACTGTCCCTGATTTTCACTCAAATCTTAGCTCTGTCCCTCTTAATCCCTCCTACAATGGAATGCTTTTGTAGGAAAGCTAGTGAATTACATGTAATACACAGTGACAATAAGTAAGGGTGTACACTCCTGTAAAATCAAACAATTTACAGTAAAACCTCCTCTCATTCTGTCAATGTCTCGCATAAATAGTTCTAACATTTTAAAAGTGTCCCTGATTGTCCCTGATGCACTCTGGCTAAGTGCCTGATTCTGTTGACATTTGTCCCTGTTTGGTTGACGGCTATGCCTAACATACCTGTCAGCCTCTTACAGCAAGAAATCTGGACAAAGCCACTTTTTAAATATTGTTCTTACAATCTAACAAAGTTAATAGAATAACAGGTATTACAGGAGCATGACTGTGTTCCGAAGGGTATGACGTCTGAAACTCAGATGTGTGTCTTTATTTTCTGACATCAACCCTCAATGATTTGCCAATAATGCCCCAGAAATCCACAATTTTGTGTGAAATGACCAAAAATATTAGGCAAATACCTTGACAGTCTGCGAACATCTATATAATTGAGAGGTATGATGCCTACAGGGAAATGTATACTACATCAGGTTTGCATTGTTTTCTGTCATTGTGGCACACTGGTGTTGTTGGACTGTCCCCATACAGTGGTTGTAATAGCACACTGTTATTTGTCTGGCAGTGGCTGTATGACATATTAGTGGGAGGTTGCCCATAGGGGACACACCACAGTAGACTGGAGTGCTCTGTGTAAGAACATACAGCAGAATCTGTCACAGCATACAGGGACATACTTCAGTATTGCTACTATCTCGGTGGTGTTCACACAAGTAGTATGTTGCCATGCTGTGGTGTATGACATGTGTGAGAGAGCAGTAGATAGTGCAGGCCATTATGGGTGTGCTCTATCTATACATAGTGGATTTCCACGTATCTGGTCCTGTAATGTGTTCCCCTCTTGCTGTCTTTCAGGAACTATGTACTGCCGATGACATGCCTCCTTCTCAGATGCGGTAAATGAGATAATAATTGATGGACTGACTAAGGCAGCATCATCAGATCCTGCTATCCAGAGGGAGGCATAACCAAGAACAGCGGGCTGCATTGTGGGCAGACCTCATGTGGGATTTTAATGAAGTTAGCCACCAGGTCAGGACCTATCAGGAAGTCCAACACTACATCATGGACATGGTGAATGTTGCGTGACGAAGGGCAGCTGATGTTGCCAGGTATCATGCTGCCACCAGTGGAGGGCCTGCAGTGGAACAAGGACTTTCAGCCACAGAGGAATTCCTGGCAAATCTAGGAACACACTACAGCTCCCAGGCATCCATCCCACCATATATCATAGAGGTGGGTGCCACAGTGTGCACAGCTGAGGAGCATCCAGGTAAGCTTACTGTGTTCACCAGTATAATACTGTATCATGCAGTGTGGCAGGCCATACATACCTGAACATGTGTGCCAGGTCTATGTGCTTTGGGGGGGTTGGGGTTTAAGCTCAGTTGTACACACATACTCAGAATGTCAGCAGTACAGCCAGTAACACAGTAGCTACTGTATATGTGGATATATGTACATATTACCTTGTAGTGATGTAACATTTGGTGATTCTGAAAATACTTCTCCCTTACATTTTCATAGGTCCATCAGGGGTTGCCCAAGCCAATGACCATGTACCTGGTAAGCATGAAAGTGTTGTTTTATGGATCATATATATCCTATGAAAGTTAAGGGTTGCCATATTGTCCTATGTACAAATGTTGTGTTTAGCCAGAGTAGAATATTTGCATGTTCCATTCTGGAACTGTTAACTACAGTACATAGACTGGGTAATCACAGGTGTGTATTTGAACAAACATTAACACATTTGCACTTAGAGTTATGCCTTAATATTGCTACAACTCAAGTGCTCTAGTTTGCACTGCATCTGAATTGTTTGCGTGTTTTAGCTGCTATTCTGTATATATAGACTTCATATGTAGACTAGCTACTTATTCTACTGTATTACTGCCTCATTACATCCGAGTGACGCCTCCAGGTGCATCTGCAGTTACTTCCTACTGTTCCTCTAGGCGTCAAATATGACTTATGCATATTTGCATTAATAATTCCAAAACCATGCTACATACAAGGTTTAAAAATATTTTATCTTGAAGCATACATGATGGCAAACACAATTGTATTGATATTTGAACTCTGTCAATGAGTATTTGTTAGAATTGTAAGGTGATAATTAAATTTTTAAAGGCTCAGGCCACACTCACTAGGAGTTAAAGGTACATACTCAAAATAGTTGCACGGGAGTGAATGAGTTAAATCATTTTTCAGTTGTGCACTTGCCTTGCTTCATTTAAAATTTTATTTTCTGTGTTCAGAGTTATCCAGACCTTGCTGTGGTAGAGGGAAGTCCTACTGCTTAGCAGTGCAAGTGGTTAGCATTGTACTGCTTATCTAACACTAGAGGAGTGGTTTCCAGCTCTGAAATTGTAATTTTATTAACCTTTTTGGGCTGATTTCTATCCCTTTCAACTTTCTGGCTTAAAAACGCATGTGTCTGCACATTTTTCACATCGTGCAGCACTGTGGGGCAACGGTTAAACTATTCCAGGTGCCAGAAAGTCTGCTCTTCAATATTTTCCCTTAGAACTAGCTGGTGTCTCAGTAGTAGCACTAAAATCTGAACCCCTGTGACTAGCACTTGCTCTAGAACCTGTTGGAAAGGACTAGGAAGCCTTAAAGTGATACAAGCACTCAACTCTCCTTGACAATAAGGATAAATTAATTGCAGGCACTAAACAGCCTATAATTGCAAAGTACCTTGCAAAGGTAAGGGAAAACAGCTCTTGTACCTTACAAAAAAATGACCTAAACAGGCATGTCCAAGGGTCAGCTTCTGGTGATTTCTTCTGTTCACCTGGTGAATCTGGGCATACTGGTGCAATGCAGCAACTGCCTCATGTACACAGATAACCCTCTCCTCCTACCACCCAACACTACAACCTGCGAGAGATGCACTTACATAGCCAAACTGGAAGCAAAGCTCTCTTCAGCCAAGATTGTGCTAACAGTCAAGAGGAGAAGGTTAGCACCTGCACTACACCTCAAGCAACACATAGCCCTTCAAAACCCACACCATCAACACTCACACATAGCAACATTAAACCCACATATGCGGAGGTCCTTAACATTAACCTGCCCAAGCAACAAGGACCTCCGAATCTGAAATTCAAACAAACACCAGTCACAATCAAAGTGACACATAGCTCAGAACACCAGTGTGCCACCCAACAACAGCCCCTAAGGCAAGACAATGTACCCAACTCTTTAATCATAGGTGAGTCTATAGTCAGGCACACTGATGTCCCACTCACCAGGCTGAACAAGGAGAAAATTACAGTCAGCTGACTGTCGGGTGCCAAGATCCACCACATAATGCATGCACTCAAGTCACTCCACAAGGACAAATATGACTCAGTCATTGTCCTTGTTGGAGTGAATGGCTTGAGATGTACCTCCCTGGACTACATGAAAAAAGACATGGAAGAGCTCTCGGATCATTTGGCCCAGGCAGGTATGACCCTAGCCTTGAGTAGCATCCTGCCTTCACCCAGAATGATACCACAGTATAAGGACAAAATGATTGACTTCAACAATTGGCTAAGCTTCTGGTTTCATTCAAAGGGGATCCAGTATCTGTCTGCCTGGGAAGACATGATAGACAAACCATGATGTTTTGCCAGAGATGGTCTGCACCTGTCATCCCTGGGATTCAGGTTACTGGCTAACACTCTTGCCACCCCTATTGTGCCTTTATCTCTCTCGAGGCACTCCTAAAAATGGAGGACATCGATATCTGTGCAGTAACTGAGACCTGGTTCAAGGCTCCAGAGAGCACCCCTGCAATATCGGGCTACAACTCTTACCACACTTTTCGGTCACCAAACCAAGACTAAAACACTAAAGGTGGAGGAGTGTCCATATTCACCAAGGATATTCACACCTCCAGGCTAGTTGCCCGACACAATGCATCTGAAATTCTCCAGGTGCAACTAACACTAGGTAAGACTGCAATCCAAACTGTAGCTTGCTACAGATCCCACACCATGCCCCAAGATTCTCACTACACCTTTCTAAACATACTGGAAAATATTAAGATACAACCAAACACCCTAATACTGGGTGATTTCAACTACCCCACCATTAACTGGGAAAACTACTCAGGTACCAACACCTTTTCCCAACGGTTCTTGGAATTCATAAATTCCAGTGCCCTGGATCAACTAATCCATTGTCCCACCATTGTGACCACCTGGTCATTACCAACATGGGAGATAGATGCTCCACATCAGTGGTCACCCCCTCATTGGTCATGTCTGACCATAAGCAAATCACCCTTGACATCCACATCCCACCCCCACCCCCCAGTAAGGAAACCTCCATAAAAAACTTCTCCAAAGCCAACTTCGTGCTACTCAAGTCAGAAGTGACAAACTTCATGACACCCATGCAGATGGTATCTGAAAGTATGACTGCTGAATCCTACACTAAGGCACCGTATGAGTACATCCACTCGTGCATGAATCGTGCCATCCCAAATAGAACCAAGATGCTCTCTTCCAAAAAAAGGAAGCCAATCTGGTGGTCCCCTGCCATAAACAAACTATACAACAGAAGGAAGAAACTGTTGCAGAAAAGAGGAAAATCCCAGGATGCAAAAATCTCCCTTACCAGCCTCAATAAGAAGCTGAGATCCCACATAAAATCCTCCAAAACTAATTACGAAAATAAAATTGCCAAAGATTCCAAAGACAACCACAAAGCATTCTATAGTTATGTCAAGAATCTAAATGGCAATGATCAGATCTGCTCTGAGCTACAACAGAATGGCATTAAATATACTGATCCCAAGGATATTGCCAATATTCTGGCAGATCGATTTAGTGCCAACTTCACCCCCCTCTCACCCCCTAAAGGGCCCATCTCAATACCAAAAGATTGCCAAATTCCAGTAATCAAGGCCACACAGGTAGAAACCGCACTCTCCATAGATAAGAATACAGCATCCATGGGACCAGATGACATCCAGGGCTGTACTACATGGACTACAAAATGAACTGGCACCTCACCTAAGTGTCATGTTTAATCATAGCCTCACCTCAGGCTTCGTGCTCACTGAGTTGCGCACAGCTACAGTTATCCCACTCCACAGGGGGGATCCACCTTGGATCCCGGGAACTACCATCCCATCAGTCTGACAAGCCTAATCTGCAAGGGCATGGAACGCATTATCATGGAACTTATAAACAAAGACATTGGCAACCTTCAAACAATGGACCTCATCCAGTTTGGGTTCGCGAAGGGCCGATCTTGTCTCCTGAACCTGATTAACTTCTTCAAATCAGTCTCCAGAATATGGACGAGGGTAAGGCGGTCCACACAGCCTATCTGGACCTCACCAAGGCCTTCAACACCATCCTCCACTATGGAATCATAGATAAACTTACTAAGCTAGGCATAAATCCCTACATCACTCGATGGGTTGCCAACTGGCTTACTGACAGAACCCAGACGTAAAAGTAGCCAACTCCAAATCCAGCTCCAGACAAGTGACAAGTGGAGTACCTCAGGGTTCAGTCCTGGGACCGCTCTTGTTTGACATCTACTTCTCTAAAGTATAGGCCAACACTAAGGGACTCTGGCTAACAAAGTTCGCAGATGACTGCAAACTGGGAGCCATTATTGCATCCCCAAATTATGTAAATATTCTACAAAAGGGCCTTACAGAAACAGATGCTTGGTGCAAGAGCTATGGGCCCAAGCTTAATGCCAAGAAATGTATAGTTATCCCCTTTGGGAAAAAAACATGTACCCATGAATTACCACATAGGTGGCAGTACACTAAAGACTGAAAGTGTGATGATAGACGTAGGGACACAGGTGGACAGTGGTCTTACCTTTGATAACCACATCGCCACAACAGTCAGGAAATCCTTCTATGAGGCACACCTCATCACTAAGGGCTTTTCATCCAGAAAAAAGTAGGTCATTGTTCCATTGTACTCATCCCTCATTAGACGCATTATAGAATATAATGCTTCATTTGATATGTACCTCACAAGAAATCTGCAACAGCTAGAAAGGCCGCAGAAATACCTCACTAAAATAATCACAGGCCTAAAGCAGATGCCCTATGCTGACTGTCTAAAAAAACTCCAGCTATATTCTGTGGCATATCTTCTACTCAGAGGCAATTTCTGCTTAACATACAAGCCATGTCAAACCCTGAGTTGTTGGACATGCTCCACTTAAAGAAATCCCAATCCCTCAGAGCCACATGCTCCAGGGGTCAAAACCTTGTCATCACAATGAACAAAACATGCTGGAGGGATAGGTTCCTGACCCAGAGACTCCCCATACTCTGGAATATACTGCCCATACACATCAAGCAGAGCACCTCCTTGGCCCTCTTCAAAAGGAACCTTGACGATTGGATGGGAGATAGGAAATTCACCCTGGGGATCATGTCAGTCACCCTGCTAGATAGGGGTCCAGGGAAGTAAATATTGTGGGAAGAAATGTCCAGGGAATTGTTATGGCTAGGCTTGTATAGGCCCTAGGGCTGATAGCCTAGTACTAACCTACGAACCTATGAACCTATGAGCGAATACGCAGCCTGGTATATATGAGGCAATTACTCCAAGATGCCTGTTTAAACACAATGGGGAAGATGGTACATACCTGAGGCAGTAACAGTAGTACTGTCATATCATTCTCGGGATAGATGTAAGAGTTTTATGTGTATTTCTATTACATAGTGCCATTTTGAATACCTTACAGGTATGTTGTACTAGCAACTTTAACTGGATGTAGCTGAAGTGCATGTTATAAAGGCCTTGACTTGTATGTGTATGTTGTTGTGAGGTTGTCTGTTGTGCATGGGAGAGGAGATGAGAAGATGAGAGACTGATAATGTAGTTGTGGATCCTCATCTGTATGAGTCTGTGTGGATTACCATACGTAATAGTACACATAGTAATGTACTGCTTTTGTCTTGGTTTTCACAGGTGACTGGAGGGGATTGGAGTCTGTCCCCCTCACAACCTTGATGTCAGTGTCCCATCAGACTCTGATGATGATGGTGGCCATAGTGAAGCACAGGTGGGGTTGTTGGGGGCTGACTCTGTCCCAGACATTGACATCTCTCTTCTGCACTCATTGTCTCCACACACAGAGTGAGTATGCCCACATATACCCAGTCCCCAGAGGCCACAGATATTGGACAATCAGAAGGTGGAGACATTGATCAGGGAAGTGTGGTAGCTATGGCTCCAGTGAGTGTCGACACTGGCCATAGCCAGAGCTAGCAAGGTCCCACACAGACTGATTGACAGGGGTGATTGTAGCAGGCCTTCTGTCTATCCACCACTTGTTGCTGGTGTCACATCATGAGTTACTCGCTGTATGTTTCAGGCCATCATGGAGGCACAGACAATTCTGAATGGAACACCAGATGTATGCTTAGGGTTATGGATGCAGCACAGTCTGACATCCATAACTGCCTCCACCACATTGGGGACACCCTGGATCAGTTCACTGATGCAGTGGACAGCCAGTGGGCTGAGACACTTGCCTGTCTTGGACTGCACTTTGTCTGTGCTGGAACATCTGGTTGGAGTTGGGGATCGGACCCTGTGGATGTAGGTCAGCAACACCATCTGCTGAGAGTCCACGTGACCATGCACAGTCACACTGCCGTAGTGGCGGCACCTCCAGCACTGATGGAAGTGTGCTATCCACACCATGATGTGGCAGGCTATGGGCATGTGGTCCTGAGTGGTCCCGCAGGTGACACAGCCCCAGCAGACAGCAGTAACCATCAGGTACTAGCATCACATCTGACCTTGGACATGGTGGTGGCAGTGTTACTCCTGGCAGAGCCAGTTCCCGTATTCATGGCCAGAGATGGCGAATGTTCCACTCTACCATGTACGGTCCACAGCTGTCCAACATACGCACTTGTAGAGCTAGCATTGGGCTTGACTGTCCACACACACACACACACACACACACACACACACACACACACACACACACACACACACACACACACTCAAACACCACTGTCACATACAGGTCACCTACAGACACACACAGCACCTCTCCTTAGCCCATCTAACCTGCACCCCTTCCTGACTCACACACATGCTGTCAACTGTTTGGCATGGCCTAGGCCTCTAGTACCCCCATACCACACCCTGTGCATGTAAATATACCTGTACCACATCCCTGTGATCCCTGCCATCAATGTAGGTAAATAAAGCTATGTGTCTGATGCACAGGGTGACTATATCACTTGACATGTACTTTTTTAATGCAGTATTGTTTTGCCATGCCACTTGTTGTGGTCTACAACAGATACTGTATGCTGACATGTATCATAACTATGCACCAAACTTTATGTACCTTATGTTGCATGATGTTGTACTGGCAGTAGTGTTACAGAATGACAGGTGTGTCATGGACCTGTGTATGTTTCTGTTCCAGGAGTCTGAGGGGATAAACTATGGACACATGGTGGCAATACAGCAGTACAGGATGGCATGGCAGCACAGCAGAAATATGATGTCAGCAAGGTACAGCAGTATATGTGCATGGCTCCCTGGGCGCATATGTGTATAACAGTCTAGCAGGGACAATGGGGGCAGTCAGCGTAATCATGCATTCATACTTTGTGATAAGGTATGCTACCCTTGATACTTGTCACCTGGGTTTTCTGAACTTACAAATCTACCTGGTGCGGTATCTATAAATATCCTGTGTCTGGTCAGACAGGTGGCGGACATCAGTTATGACTGTTGTGCTGTGCATCCTGTTGTGTAACCTGCACATGATGTGTGTGACAGCAGATGTGTTTTTTACATGCATGGGGGAGTGTGTCATGCAGGGTGTACTGTCTATGTTACATAGCAGTTTCCCCAGTATGTACTATGTCTACCACTTTGATGTTCTAGGTGTGTAGTACATGTGGGATATGAGTTGCACCTATCACCGCAATGCCAGGGTACAAAATGGGATCTGACACCTTCCTGTATGGGGACATACACATCCCCATCATAGCAGCATTCCTCAAAAGGGCATAGTCCCGTGTCCTCTACTGCTTGGACTCCATGTCACCACAGTACATGCGAGTACTGACTAACAGTGACTGTGGCTAACAATGCTGGCTGCCGCCTGCTACTTGTGAGCACTCATATAGTCACTGTGTTATGTCAGTATCTTGCATGATGGTATTACAAATACATGCCTGGTGACATAGTAATGGCCATAAACCCCAATCGAATATATATGCACTATCCTTTCCATTGGGAAGACCTATGTCCTCAGAGTAGCACAGCAGTCCCTATATGTGATGTACACACTTAGAGGTGGGAGGTAACCACACAGACCCGGCCACACAGCTGTACAATTGATGTGCCACACATTAACATGTGTGTACAGTGGTATGGCAGGAATCATATGGTATAGCCACAGACACAGTCACCAGTCACCAGTAGGTAACATAGCCATACCCTCCATATACTCTTCCCTCAGCATAACACTGACTACAATTGCCATGTGTTGATGTAGCTTTCCAAACTGTAGTGGCACTTGCACATGACAGTATGGCCCCCTCATGGAGTCACATCACATCTTCAGTATGTGCTCACTGCTGTTCATCTGCAATGTGTGTCAGTGTTGCCTCTACCATTCAGAGTACTCATAAGTGAGTTGTGCTGTGGATACAAGACAAGGTGTGACCTAGCTTGATTGCATATGCTGCCTGTCTCTAGGAAGCATAGTAGATGGATTAGTCACTCTAAGGACATTAACCCACTATGTGACATTAGTAGTAAATGTTTGTTGGAGACATTTGTGTAGCAGACGTAATGCACCCTTGACACAAACCCTACATACTGGTATGGTACAGAGAGCACCTCAGTGCACCTCCACACATGCCATCTGTATGATTGGCTGGACGAATGCCATCTCAACATCTCAACACTGGGGGTGTGGCTGTATCTCTCATGGACTTGAGCAATATGTGCTGTTCCTGTGATGAGGGGTAGTGATGTCTCCAATTATGATGGCTATATGGCCATCATGCTACTGACATGCACATCTCCTATTGCTCTGTGACATGATGTACAATGCTGACACCCACATAAGAGCCACATTCAGGCTGGCAGCACTTCCACTCACTGCATACAGGACATGCCATGGCACACACATAGTGCATGCTGACTGCATGTACAGCGGAATACGTACCTATGTAGTGGTACACACTACAGAGGACAATAGTGGATGCACACTTTATGCCTTATGTATGCTTTTACTATCCATGTAGGACACATAATGCTTGTTGATATCAGTGGGTCATGTGGTCATTCATTTGGGAAGCCACATCACCCGCAACCAGTAAAATAATGCAAAACCCTACCAATGTGTACATTACAATGATTGTCATATGTATGCAGTATGGATATACACACACACACCAAGTTAGCTGATGTGAGATTAAAACCTCTACTTATCTACTTATAGCTTGCAGTACCTATCACATGTGCCATAAGTGCATGTCCATAGTGTTGCAAGGAGATATATTTGCATGCACACACAGAGTTAGTTGATGTGAAATTAGAACCCCTACCTATCTACTGTTACACACTATAGCTCGCAGTACTTATCGTATGTGCCACTTACTTTATCTGATGTTAGACTGTCAGATAGCACTCTTAAGATGGATGACATCAGCAGGCTTTGTAGAGGAGGGCAATTTAAAGGACAGCAGCTAGTTACAGGGCCAAAATGTTCCTAACCATTGCGGGGGATAGCACATAAGTGCATGTCTGTAGTGCTGCAAGGGGATATATTTACACACACAAAGAAAGTTGGTTGATGTGAGACTGTAATCATATCTAAAGTTGCACACTGTAGCTCAAAGTACTTATCACACATGCCACAGGTGACATCTGTTATATATGTGATTGCAGGCATTGTACTTGTGGTGTACAAAGTGGGCTTGTGTTGGGTAGCATGTGTTGCCTGCAGGGTGATATTGCTTGGTACTGTTATTGTATCTATTGTCCTAGGAGTGGGATTCCTGTTAATATCTCTGCTATGTGTGTACATTTACCAGTATGACCATATGTGGCTGGTTGTAGTTAGATAGGCAAACATGTGGCCAGGGACAATTTAGCCTGTCCAAGGCATGCATTGAAACCATTATACATTACACCACCTGCTCACATATGTCTGTCTACATGATGACATTCTGCAGGCACAGGGGTCTGTGGGTGAGTGGAATATGTACTGTTGTGGCCCTGGTTTGGTTCCTTTGGGCAACTGTATTGATGTGTGAGTGCAGATAACCTCAGCATTCAGAGGGTATGTGGGGAAATTCATACATCCCTATACAAATATATATATATATATATATATATATATATATATATATATACAAATGTGTATAACAGGGATGTCTCTATAAATGTTGATGTGTGTGCACATTATGTATATGTGTTGTGTATATATGTGGAGAGTCTATGTATCATTGTAATATATAACTATATAGATACATATATATATCTATATATATATCTATATATATATATATATATATATATATATATATATATATATATATATATATATATATATATATATATATATATATATATATATATATATATATATATATATATATATATATATATATATATATATATATACATATATATATATATATATATATATATATATCAGTATTATATGTATTTAGGTTACATACTATTAGATACACTAATCACGTGAGAAGGAGATAGGGACAGACAGATATGTATACATAGCTGTCTGTATGTACAGATGCATTTCCACATTGAAGGTCTTTGTGATGAAGAGGCAACAGAATTGAGCTCAAGTTAGCTAACTATAGGAGCTTCCCCAATTGGACTGTCAGTACTTACAAGGTGACTCCAGGCCAGAGCTACCTGTACTCCGGACCGGGATTTTGTGTCCTAAAGACATTGGCAGCTGCAACTGTTTCTAGAGTACAGCACTTCCCTGAAATTGTCCACAACATTCCCCAGCTGTATGTTGTACTTAATATGTGACTGGGGTACATAATGTAACACCACACACTTGGTGACAGTCTGCATACCTCTCACTGTATATATTTTTGCAGAATGTCCAGCATTCCACCCCATATGTCTGGTTGGTTCCTCATACATTTGTGGTGTTTCAGTAAATTATTGTATAATGCAGTTATTGAATAGTACTAATTACACACACATTTGAGTGATGGACTTTACACCTTGCAGATATTCTGTTGTGATACAACCCGCTGTTATACTAGTCACCTTCTAAGTTAATAAGAGCATATGTAATGTCTATCTGTAGTTTTGGCCCTTTGTCCCCCCATTCTCTCTGACTTTGTCCAGCTTTCTTGCAGTAACAGATTGAGGGGTATGACAGTCTGTAGAAATACCACCATATGACTACCTCACATGCAAAAGATGTGGATGCTGCCAGATTCTAACCATCAGCACCATTACTCATGCTAATTCCCCTAGCCCACTGAGCCACATTGGCTGCCAGAGATATGTCATTCATCACACAATCAACATCATACAGACATACATTGTCATCCCTGCATTACATGTGACATGCAATGTGTGCTCAGGTTCTGTGTCACAGCCCTGAGATCGGCTGGTCTGCTGGTATATCATTGCTGACTTACTGTTACAGAAGTGTATGGGAACACTGATGCGTTGAGGATGGGGGACAACCAGCTCATGATCTGATGGCACAGACAGTTGTGCAACTGTTCTGTGACCCCACTGTTTGCCATCTCCATTGAATAATGTAATGGATTTTCCAGCCATGTGTGCCTAGTGTATATTATGGAGCACATACTATTGGACTGAGTACCTGTTGTCCCATGTGGCTTTTAAATCTCTCCAAGTAGCCCAGTAGCCCACTATATTCCCTTGCATACATGTGGCAGGTCCATACATATGCTACCATACTCTAGTACTCCTTACAAGTGGTGTATAGGTGAGTGACTTACCTTGCAAATGTAGCAGCTGACAGACCTGTAGTTCGGGGCTGACTCTGTCTAATGCATGCAGTACACAGATAATACATGGTTAGTTACAGGTTGTGTGGGCTGGCTGGCATCATTTGTACTATATTTATGCGAGTCAGAGTAAGGTGTCAGTCCCTAGGGCCCTAGGTTGCATGTGTTATGTGTTGTCTCTTGGCCAAGGCCAGGGCATACTGGGCATGTCTACGTCTGCCTACAGGGACATCTTCTGGGGTTCCTCCTCTGAGTCCTCCTGTGGGTGTTGCTGTGGTGACCTAGGCACTGGTGGGGGGCTGTGTATCCCTTCCCTTTGCTGCTCCTGCTGCAGCTGTTTCTGCAGGATTATATTGTGTAGCATGGCACACACTGTGAACGTCTCTGCCCATGTGGCTGGAGAGTACTACAGGGCTGCACCAGATATGTGGAGGCACCAAACCATGACTTCAGCAGCCCAGGCATACTCTCTATGATGTTCCTAATTTGCCTCATTATGGCATTCTTCCATGGGTGTGTGTGCATTTCTGATAGGTGTCATCATTCATGGTTCTAGTGCATAGCCAGCATCCCCCAGTAAATGGCCATGCACTGGATGTCCCCTGTACCAAACATCTGGTACAGCTTTGATGCTTGCCAGATATGGGAGTCATGATAACTGCCAGGACTGCCAGCACACACATTCATGATGATTCTCTGGGCATTGGACATGACCTGGCAGTTCATGGAGTGATACCCCTTGCGGTTGATGTAGATTCTACCCTCCCAACCAGGTGATGCCTTGATGTGTGTATGAGTGCAATCTATGGCACCCAGTACCTCAGGGTAGTGTGCTATATGGTAAAAGTGTTGCATATTGGTGGTCCTCACCTCAGGGGTGAGGTGAAAAGATATGTGCTCACTGGCATGCAGTAGTATGGCATCTAGGAACTGGTGGGGTACCCTGGATGCTGATGCCTGTGAGACCCCCACCATGTCTCCAATTGGTCTTTGGAAAGTACCTGTGGCTAGTATCCTAAGAGCTACACATACCTTTGTGTCCACTGGGATGGGTTCCCCTCTGTTGGCTCTGGGTCTGAGTTAAGGACAGCAGAGCTCAATGAGTTCTTCTAGAATGTCCCTGTCCACCCTGTAGCACTCTATAATCTCCAGCTCATCCTGGAAGGTTACCCTGTGAACACTCTTCTCCTTCACATTCTAGGCCTATTGTCAGTGGCAGCATTAGCACTGACCTCAGCCTCTATCACATACAGATGTGGCAGACCTGCAGCAGCCCATAGCATTCCTTCAGTTAAAATTCCCAAGTCTGTACTCCACTGGTGCAGAGTATGGAGGAGAAATCAGATTGTAGGGTGTATGCAACCTTTATAATGCTCTGCTGTAGGTGCAGGCTGTGTGATTGGCTACCTATGATGCATTCCACCTGCCAATTACATCATTAAGAAGATTTAATGACCCTAGTTTAAGTGAAACAGGGGTCATCAGTAATTAATATATCATTGGCTTTTATATACACTCAGCACAGTGGCACACCATGCAAACACATGGAAACAAGCACTGTGAAAATAAACAAAGCTCAGCAGTCACTGTATGCAACCCCTGAAAGGTCACACTCAGCATGGCGGTGTGCCATGCAAACATGTAGAAACACATGCCCCAAAGGTTAATAAAGCTTAGCAGCTTAGTACACCCCCCTGCTAACCACAACAGGTGCCACGCAAAAGGATGTAGCTGAGAACCAATGAGCTTACAAGGCCTCAGACACCCCCCCCAGTTGATGTCAGCCACCTCTTCAGTGGACACCAACACAGTTCTGTGCCTACACAAAAGGGATATGTGGACATGGATACCCATTTTTTCTATTCAGTAACCCCACCTCATTTGTATATGGATCCTTGCACACAACTCAGAAACTACACAGTTCCAGGCTCTACCTCATTAGCAACAGCACCATTCCACCACTGTAGATACTCCATGCAGGGTCCTATAATACATTTTTGTCACATATCTCCCACATTTGCATGAAATTCACCTGCTTATGAGGTGATTTGCATGCCACAGATACTTCTGTGTTGGAACATGCATGCACGCCGCCCAGCTTTGTTTACTGAATCACAAACCTGCTTACTTTCATGTAAGCAGCGTGCTACGATACCTACACAGTAAAAAAGACAGTATAGTCTTTATTAAATTCCCCCCACATGAATCTCATTTAATTAGCTTTCTTCTTTTTTAATTTCTAAATATTTCCAAGGAAAGATACAACAGTGTGCTTCCATAATGTTTAAATGCCATTCTTTCCTCTTTTTTCTACTGTATTCACTATTAACTTCCATAAGAATACTTTATTTTGATATTCCTTTATTTCTTCATTCATATAATTTTTCTAGCTTTTCCCTATCTCCATTTTTCCCCCAAAACAATTATGTTTATCATACAAAATGTATTTTGTAAGATTCTTATTCTCTTTTTTTGTAATTTGTTAAGGTTTTATACAGGTTCAATGAAGCTGTATGAGCAATTGGGTTTATTAACTCCAATCTTCCTTCTTTTTCCTTTACATACAGAATTTCCCTTCTCACTGGATACAATCTAGATGCCCATATGAATGACAATATTATAGACATTATTTATTTTTCATAAGTAGTCCGTATCATGTACATACGTGCTACATATGCTAACTTACTTAGTGTGACATCCCCACTCTGGGCCAGCAGTCAAGGTGCCTGAATGCTCACAACTGACAATGGAGAGGGGCATTTGCTTGGAGCAAAAATGGATGCATCCAGTATTTCCAGATGAAGATCTCTGCATCAAGCACAATTTCCTTTAAGGGCACACAGGGAACACACTCTGCCCAGAGTCTGGGTTTCTCTCTCTCTGTCTCTCCCCAGTTCCCCAGTAAGGCTCCCTACTGGCACAGCTTCAGAGTTAAGTCATCAGCAGATTGCCCAAGCCAAGTCCTCCACCAGTGTCTCTGTGAAACTAGTGCTTCATGTTCCTGCTCCAAGTTGCTGACACACACACACACACACACACACACACACACACACACACACACACACACACACACACACACTTAGGAGATTTAATTTACACACACGCACACACACCTGGGAAAGGCCGTCACAGGTTTACTAGCTATTCCCCCTTCTACCCAGACTATAAGGTAGTTACTACTCTCAGACACTCCCAAACTAGCTACTCTAAGGCTCTTACTGGGGCACCCACTTATACTGAGTGAAATTAATAATAATACAAATGGTAGTTTGACCAATGCAGTAAGATACACACAATAAGACACCAAAAGAACAAGAAATGCAGCCAAAACAGGACCTCAGATAGAAGCAGTTCTCTTTATTGGATACAACCACAAGAAACATTAAGCGCTTTTTTCCTCCATAAAATTACATGGGACTTCTTCAGAACACAAAAAAATCTGGATAAGCCAGGTTTAAATATTACTATTCAAGCACATGCTCAACCAATCAAAATTAAAAAACAATAAAACAATTAAAAAGGTTAATTAACCCTCAAAGTGCCTGAGTTTTAGCAAACAGTTTAGGCTAGTATATTCATTCAGGCCAGGATACTCAAATGCATTTAGCTTAAGTTGCCACCTTAGTTCACATAATTCTAAGTGTTCTGGTAAAACCTTTCCTTGGCTGTCTAAAACTATCTGCTGCAGGACAAAGAAACAAAATACATGTTCATTATGTTCTTTTATATGTTTAGATAATGCATTTGTACTTTTAACATTTTTATATCATTTAGATGTTCATACATTATTGCTCTAAACTTTCTACAAGTTTGTCCTATATAAAATACAGGACAGTGCAGGCATTTTGCATAAATAACACTTTTTTTTCAAATAACTTTTTATTTATTTCATAAGAATAACAAGAAAGAAAATAGAAAGCCAATATTATAACATGGATACATGAATGAGCGAATAAACTGAACTCCTATTAAACATGTACAACAAACAAAACCTGAAAACATACTAAAGTATATACAGTATGTACAAATTAACTAGCAAGTGTGCTACCATAAAGAGAGATAAATTAGGATGAGGGAGGCATGGTTCTCAGAGATAACAGTATAAATAAAGGTTTATCATGAAGTGTAAGATAAATCTCAGTTCTAAATAAAGGTGTTAGGGTTGTTATTCACTAAGGATAAGGTCAAGTACCCTTTTCCAAACTTTTCTTAAGAGGGCAACCTTCCTGAGACCTTTCGTAATAAATTTCTGTGCTAAGATGTATGCAAGAGCCATTTCCTTAAAGTTATTCCAACAGAGTTCGGTACGATCTATCCAGTTTTTGGTGATATATAATTTCATAAGAGAGCATAGAGTAACAAGTACATGCATATCAAGTTTAGAAAGATTTACAGTAGGTATATGAAGAATCGCTATTTCACAGGAGAGGGTCGATTTATGGTATCCCATTTTCTCGAGACGGACTTTCAGTGAGGACCAAAGCTTATGTGAGTAATTGCAAAACCAAAGAACGTGTAGAAGATCGGTACTTGGGAAGGAACAACACGGACAAGAGGGAGCGTTCTTAGAGTCAAACTTGTTTAAGACAGAGGGAGTATAGTATGAGTTGTTGATCATTAATTGTGTGTAAATAAGTTTTTTAAATGGGGATAGATCTAAGGTAATTTTTATGGCAGAAAGCTTTTGTTTCTCAAAAAGATGTGAATTATGACTGTCCCAATAACCAGAGAAAAGGCAGTCTGAGTTGTGTATTATGGAGATCAGCAGATTGTACGATTTAGAGAGCATTTTCTCTGAATTCGAAAGAGTTTGGATGACTACCTCCAGCTTGGTGATATCTTGACTTTTGACTATGAGGTGGGCAAATTTTGATGTGACTAGTTCTCGTAATTGACGGAGAATAGTTGTGTACTTATTATTAACCTTAAGGATTATGCGAAGATTGGTAAGTGATTCATTTCTGTGTTTAAGAATATCCCAAACCACAATATTTTTAATGAGAGGAAAGTTAGAAAGATTAATTAACAGATTATTCATTTTAATATTGGGATTTAAGTGGAGAGGTTGGAGTAGAGGAAGAACACTATCAAGTTTAATATGTTTTAATAGAATTTGAAGTTCTGATTTTATGTTTTACATTGGTGGATAACTTAGAATTGTTGAAAGCATCCGGGGAAAGAAAAAGGAGAGTGACAGGGTTAATTTTGTTGGCTTGAACATGTTGATACCATAGCTTGATCCAGGTAGGGTAAGAGTTATACTCTCCATGATTGAGTTTCGAGATAGACAGAATTCTAGTTGCACAAATAATTGTATAGTACAATTGAAAGTTTGGTAGACCGAGGCCGCCCTTACTCTTAGGGAAGATTAATTTAGAGTACGAAATTCTGACTGATTTAGGAAACCAGATAAATTTGGCTAATTCTTTATTAATCTTTGATAAGAAAGACTTAGATATTATCTGATCTGAGGCATTAAATTGATAGAGGTGTCTGGGAAGTATGTTCATCTTAACTATCGCAGATTTGTATAAGAGAGATAAGTTCATTAGTTCCCATCTACGAAGGTCCTGTAATATTTTCGACCAAGTTCTGAGTAAATTATTTTGGAGCATAGACAATTGGTTATGTTCGAAGTGAATGCCAATATATTTAATGTCAAAGGTTGTCTGAAAGGGAGAATCAGGAAAATAATTAGATTTGTGACCCACAGGGTTGATAGGAAAGATGTGTGATTTCTTATGGTTAATCTGATAGTCTGAGGCCTTTAAAAACTTGTTAATAGAATTAATTATTTTACTAAGGTCAGTGTTAGGAAGTTGGAAATATAGGTTAAGGTCATCTGCAAAGGCAGAAAATAATATTCTTGTGTTTAGGACTTTGGGAATCACATGAAAGGTATTCTGGGCAATATATAGAAAGAATGGTTCTATAAATATGTTGAAAAGAAAAGGGGATAAAGGACAGCCTTGTCTTGTACAATTTGTATTCTTTATTGATTTGGATTGGGTTTTGTTGATACATAGATATGTGTATGTATTTTTATATAATGATTTAATCATATCAGAAAAGGCGATAGGTATACTAAAATGAGCCATGGTTTGCAATAGAAAATCCCAGTTTACCCTGTCAAAGGCTTTTGAAGCGTCTAAAGTTAGTGCATAGATCGGATTTTTCTCTTTTTTGGTGAAGTGGATTAGGGAGTCCAGAGTTAAAGTACTGTCCCATGTGTGTCTATGGGTCATAAAGCCGGCCTGTTCCAAGGAGATTAAAGAGGGCATAACTCTTTTCAATCTGTTCGCCAGGAGAGATGCTAGGATCTTAATATCAATGTTTATTAGTGAAATAGGCTGATAGTTATGGGGGTCAGCTTTGTCTTTCTTATTTTTCAAAATTAGAATAGTTTTCGAGGTGTTCCAGTGTAAATCAGATATTCCATTTTTTTATTATATAGTTAAATACCAAGGATGGGGGAGGTTATCAGATTAGAGGTTTTAAAAAATTCAGCTGTAAAGCCGTCTGGGCCAGGGGATTTGCCTACCTTGAGACTGGCAGTAACATTTTGGATTTCCTGGAGACTCAAGGGAGCAGAAAGCATAGAGCATTGAGATTCATTCAGGGAGGAAAATTTAATAGAATTCAGAAAGCTATCCATATACCGGTTAATAGAGGGGTCTACTTTCCTACACTAAACATCTGAGTATAAAGACGAAAAAAGTTGTATTATTTCAGAGTCCGATTTGTATATTTTATTTTGGAAATGTAATAAGGAGATTCTGGGGGAGCCCTGATTGTTTTTTATTATTCTTGCCAAGGTTTTAGAGGGGATTTGCACCCATTCTGAATAAGTTGCAATAAGTTTTTGTTCAGATAGGGAAAGGTTTTGTTGATGAAGTTCTAGTAGTTCTTTTTGAGAATTGCTAATTTCTTTGTGTAAGTTAGGGTCTGGATTTAGCCTGTGTTGTTTTTCTAAATCAGAAATCCTCAAGATTAGCTTAGATTCCTTATTTTTGTAGAGTTTTTTATAATAGGAGGCTTTGTTGATTAAAAGACCTCTTAGACTGGCCTTACAGGCAGCCCATTGGACATCAAATGGAATATGTGACCTTTCAAGCTTAGAGCTAAAGTCTGATAGTATTTCTGTAATTTCTTGAATTATGGCCTTATTGGAAAGCAGGTTGCTGTTCAAAGTCCAGTTATTATATTGGGGGGGAGAAGTTGACCCTGGATTGTGTCTAATCTTGAGAGAGATTCTTGAATGATCAGAGAAGAATCTAGGTTCTAATGAGAAATTTATCTTGAAATTAGAGAGGGAATCGGATATTAGAAAGAAATCTAACCGTGACCATGTATTATAACATTTCAAATAATATGTGTAAATTTCGTCTTTAGATAGATGTCCACTGAATGAAATGGGGTCAATGAGGTTAAAGTCATTTATTAAATCCTCTAGTGCTAGAGATGCTTGAAAATTGTATGTGGGAGATTTGCTGGTGCGATCTATACTGGGGTCTATGACAGCATTCCAATCTCCCCCTAAAATAATATGGTGGTCCTGAAAATCAGAAAGAATGTTATAGATCTCTAGGATGAAGACTTGTTGTTGAGTACATGGGCCGTAGAGACTGAAAAAGAGGATTGGTTTATTGAGGTTAGGAAATTGAGAGGTGAAATGACACCATCTACCATTTCTGTCAGACTTCTCCTCCAGGATAACCCCATGAAAATCATGTTTGATTATAGTGGCCACCCCTTTAGAGTTGGAACTCTGCAGAGATGATGGATTTTTATCCACTTTTTTTTTTCCTCTTTAGCCCAGTCCTCTTTGTACATGTGTGTTTCTTGGAAGAATTATATGTTAGCTTGAGATGTAAACAATAAGTGAAAGAGAAGAGATTTTTTGGATTTGTTTTGTAATCCTCTAACATTCCATGAGCCAACAGACCATGCCATAATCACTAATTAAAGGGAAACTATAAGTTTGGGGGTTAGTATAACCTTACCCTTGAAGAGGGTATTTACCCGTAGGAAGGAAAAGGATAGTCAGTGAGGTTAGGTATTTAGAAGAAGTGAGAGACCATATCAAAACATCATGTAGGGTGAGGAGACTGATAGTAATAATAATAATAGAAATGGTAGCACAGTGTTCCTTCAAAACTACCCTGGTGCCTAACCACCCCACCCCTATGAGTGAAGGAATACAAGCAAAATAACAAACGTTCCAATAAACCTTGATTAACAATGAAAACACACAGTAGAAAATTGTCATGTATAAAGTCCTAAAAAGGACTAAAATTACAATAAGTAACACTATACATATATACAAAGCAATCCACATTCAAAAATAGATCATACTAGGACCCTAATATCAAGCATCCATGAGCTCCACTGGAGACCAAGGAATGATAAAGAAGGAGTAGCCAGAAATAGTCGTATAATGACATAAAGACAAGGGAAGACTTAGGTAGTGGTTGATGCTTGAAGAAAGTTAGTAGGCGGATAGATTGGGAAGCAGACGGGAGAAACACTAGTAAAAAGACAAAGAAAAGTAAGAATAAAACTAAAAAAAATAAAAATCTCTGCTTATTATTTATCTATGTAAGCAGCCGAATTAACAATAGAAAAGGCCACACATAGAAAGCTTATAGCACAGTACTAAAGGTAAAGGACAAAGGAGAATGATGATAAAGATAAATATAGGATACAGACAAAGGATGGAAGACATAGGCTTTGAGCTCATGTAGGATGCAAACTTATGTGTACATATATGATTATAAAACTAGTACTACATAACATAACTCACTGATTTTCTCTACTACAATTATCTATCTAGGCAGTAAATAATGAGCTGCCAGTAACTACAAATATGACTAGGTAATATAGGAGAAAACCTAGGACTGAGCAAATGCAGTATCTGTTGAAGCAGCAGAGGTAAATAAAATGTGAATTAGTATTAGTTGGGCTATGAACAACATATCTGCAACTTACTAACACACATGCAAAGTCTAACATAAATAACTCACAAAGGACCCCGAACATCCAAGTTAAAGGATACAAGTTAGATAATAAGCATAAGTAAATATGATGGTGGTTGTACGAGGTCAATTAGTAAGGCAATGTTTTCCATAAGTAAGGACTGTACAACATTTTAATGAAATTATTGATTTTAACACCTCAAGTTCTGCCTATATGTCAGGCTTCTTATTTTAACCATGTCCTTATCTGCACTAGATCACCGAAGAATGGGACATACTAACCAGCTGCATCAGATGCATCAATAAACAAACAACAACAAGGGGATTGACAAATATAGTATTGGCATCCTTTTAAATTATTGTTTGGAACTGACAGGAAGCATAGCAAGCGTGTGTACAGCATTGATCGAGGTGAATGTCGACAAGCTTAAACAACCCTTTAAGTTATCAAAAAAGCCAGGTTCATAGTGCAGAAAGGATAGTTAGCAATCAAGCAATATTAATTAACGTATTGTTTATATGACTAATCTGTGAAGTCATCGATAGCTTACTGCTTTGTAAGTGGATCCAGGTCAGTCATAATGCTGGAAGTTGGCATATCGAAGAGACAGTTAGTAGTTTTGGCATCATAGGAGCAGCATACCGCATGGGAACCACAGGAAGTCACCTAGCATGAAGATCCCCCAAATAACTAAGGCTGGATACAACAAGGTTTCCAGTTGAACCAAAGAACCAATGTCACACAGATAGATCCCGAAGAGATATGAGACCAACAACCCCGCGCATTTCTGTAGATGCCCAGCTACCTTGTAAAATGAAGCCAGGACTAGAGCAGATATATCCGGTGCATGAAGAATTATGTTCAAGACTCCAGCAATTATAGTGAAAGTATTAAAGAAATATTCCAGAGTAGAGGCACGTTACAGAACAGTGGAGTTGTTGAAGGCTTTATGAAAAGCCTCTTGCTTCTTTTGGGGTGTTGACCGTATATTTATTTTCATTATAAGAGAAGATCAAGGCGTTCGGGTATCGCATCTGGAACTTGATATTTTTCTTAATCAGGTCTGCACAAAACGGAGCCAAATTATGCCTGTTTAATTTAATTGGGAGAGGCAAGTCCTGAGAGAAAGTGAGTTTGTGTTTGTTCCAGATAAAATATTTTTGTTTTTTTGCAGCCATTAAAATTTTTTGAGTGTCCTGGGAGTTAAGTAGCTTAGTGTAGATTTGACGTGGGGTAGAAGAGTCTTGACGTTTATGCATGGTCCTGTGTGCTCTCTCTACAACTAAGGCAGTAGAATGACTTTCCGAGCCTAGTAAAGCTTCAAAGATTTGCCTGGTGGTTGACAATAAATTGTGGCTATCATAGGTCTCTGGGAGACCTCTGATTAGTATGTTATTGCGGCGACTTCTAGCTTCCAGGTCCGTTACTTTAGATTGTAGATCTGAAAGCATTGTAGCTTTAGCGCATAGTTCTTCAGACAAGGATTGGATCAAGACTTCATTAGCCTGATTCTTGTGTTCAAGAGTGTCCATTCTTTCCACAATTTGGTTGATAGTTTTACCAAAATTGGTTAGTTGATCGGAGAATCCTTGTATGGCAAGATGTATAGGTTGAAGTGCTGATTTAAGCTCATCTAAGTGGAAGTTGGCTTCAGTTTTACTTTTAGCGCTTGATTTGTTGAGATCCTCTGGTTGTTTAGTGATTTTTTGTCTTTTGGAAACCACATCTTTTTCTGGAGAGAAGATTGCGGAAAGTTTAGCTTTGGTAGATTGTGTCTCCATAGTGTCCAAGTTATCAGCCATGGTCTAGATACGATAGTTATTAGTGTGCAGTAGTTAGTCCGAGGCCCCTTGGATGCACGTGGCTAAGATCACTGGAGCGAAAATGCAATATATTGACTGTTCTTTTGTCTGGATTAGTTAAACAGTCCTCCGATTCTGATGAATAAGGATAAAATTTTATTTATTTTATTTTATTTTACATTTGTTTACCGGGCTAGTCCAACTGGATACATGTCCATTTTCAGTGGAGGCCCGGGGAGAAAAGCTCCTCTACAATACTACTTAAGTAAAAAATAAACAAAAATGTACCAAAAAATATAAAAAATAACATACAAAATAAAATAGAAAAAAAAAAACATGTACTTTAAACCTACGGCAGGATGTAAAAACATTTGAGTACAGTAAGAGGTTTAGCAAAGAAAAAAATAGAAGTAAAGAACTTAATTACTCTATTACAACTTCATAAGAAGTTGAAAAATATTCATTCATGCCTTTATTACATATGGAGTAACAGAAACAGTTATATAGAGGATAATTTAGAGTGTTAGATATAAGAAGAAAAAGAATGGGTGTAAAGAATCTAAAAAAGAAGGAGGTAAAAATGTTTAGTCAGGGTTATTGCAAGAGCAAAGCCAGTGGTTGGATAAGAAGAGTTTTAGTTTAGTTTTAAATAGTGGGAGTGATGTTTGAGTTGTGAGGTCTTGAGGTAGTTGATTCCATATTTTACCAACCGAGTTGGAAAATGTGGAGTCACCTGCTGTGTTATTAGATAGAGAAGTATGAATCAATATTTTGTTAGAGGAGCGTAGGTTCTTCAGATTGTTGTAGGGTTTTATAAGGGTGGAGAGCATTGGAGTGTTGTCAGGGTGGTAAAGGGCTTTATGGGCAATTGTAAGTTGGTTAAATTGTATTTGGTGGAGTAATTCTAGCCACCCTAGTTTTTTAAGATTGAAGCAATGATGAGTCCTGTATGGAGAGGCTGTAGCAAATCTGGCAATATTGTTATATGATGTAGCTAGTTTGTTAAGATTATTTTTAGAAAGATTTATGTAAATAGGGGAGGCATATAATAGGGTAGAGATTAAGTGGGTTCTAGCTATTGTAGTTTTGGCTTCTGGAGTAAGGAAAGATTTGATTCTATAGAGAGAACCTAGTTTTCTGTTAGTCGATTTTATTGTAGAGTTAATGTGAGTGTCAAATTTTAGTTGATTGTCAATTGTAATACCCAGGAGTTGATTCCTTTACATAAGTCATGAGAGTTGGTATTTAAAGCATGATAATTCAGCTGAGAATGTAGGTAAGGAAGGGAGCTCCATGGAGAGGGTGCAAACTAGACGACCGCCATCTTGGAATCCTGTATTTTTATTTCCAACACTTTTAGACTGACAAGTAAAATGACCATGTATATTATACTGGTAGTCACCCAACTTGAATTTCTCCCCTGATTTAATGACATTGGGGCACTGCCTACACATCCCACATTTTCCACTGATATTCTGGTAGGTTTTGACTGTTCAAATGACTTATTTAGTGATTTTAATACACAATTCCAAGCAAAACCACAAGGCTCAGCAGTTGTAAAATCCATAAGTTTTAAATTCATTCACTCCCGAGCAGCTGAGAAAATGCTGCCTGCTTACTTTCACCATAGGAACAACAGTGCAGCCTGAGCTCATTTTCAGATAATTCATTTGTAATACCATACAGAAAACAAATGTTCATAACTCTTTAGCCATAAAAGCTAGACTTAAAATATAAAAGTGAAAGTTGTTCAGGACACACTGACCTTTCCAACAGTATAAATGTTGATAGTGCATATAGGGTCATAGGTTCATAGATTAGTCCTAAGCTAACTGCCCTTGTAAGCCATTTTAAGCCTAGACAATTATCCCTTGTGAGACTCAAACCCTGCACCTTGTGTTTGTAAGGCAAACACCTTAACCATTAGGCCACCTTCCCAACATAATGACATCAAATCACATAGGTTCATAGATTGGTACTAAGCTAACTGCCCTTGCAAGCCATTTTAAGCCTAGCCAATTATCCCTTGTGAGACTCAAACCCTGCACCTTGTGTTTGTAAGGCAAACACCTTAACCATTAGGCCACCCTCTAAGTCATTATCAAATATTTGCCAAGGAATTGTGCATATTTTTTACCTTTTTGGAAAAACAAATCACAATGCCTTGGTGAATGTTCATAGGCTATAAGTTCATAGGTAAGTACTAGGCTATCTGCCCATGGGCATTTATAAGCCTAGCCACAGAGTGATGGCTTTCGCCTCCCCCATTAGATTAGTAACCTGGGCCCCTATCAGCAGGGCTCCTGAAGTGATCCCAGGGTAGAACTTACGATTACCCATCCACTCATCAAGATTTCTTTTGAAGAGGGTCAGAGAGGAGCTCTGTCAAATATGGATTGGGATTCTATTCCAGAGTGAGGGGAGTCGCTGGGACAGGAATCTATCCCTCCAGCATGTCCTGTTTATTGTTGTACATAGGTTCAAGTCGCTAGAACGAGTGGTTCTGAGGGATTTCATTTTTTTGAGGCGAAGCATGTCCATTAGTTCAGGGTTTGACATGGCCCTATAGGTCAGGCATATGTCACCTCTGAGCAGATGGTAAGGGACTGAGAAGAGCTGGAGCTTTTTTAGTCGTGCTTCATAGGGTAATTTTTTAAGGCCCTTAATCCTCTTAGTGAGGTACTTCTGTGGTCTTTCTAGTTGTTGCAGGTGTCTAGTGAGGTACATCCCAAAAGGGGCATTGTACTCTATTATGGGCCTAATGAGTGAGGAGTAAAGGGGCACAATCACCTCCTTGGATCTGGATGAGAAACCCTTTGTGATCAGGTGTGCTACATAGAAGGATTTCCTGACCATTTTGGCTATGTGGTTATCAAAGGAGAGCATGCTATCTACTTGGGTACCCAGGTCCCTAATTACTTCTTCTGTACTTAGTGGATTCCCATCTATGTGGTAGTTTGTAGGTACTTTGTTTTTCCCAAATGGGATTACTATGCATTTTTTGGCATTTAGCTTGAGGCCGTGACTTCAACACCAGGTGTTTGTCTCTGTGAGACCCTTTTGCAGGATGTCTGTGTCAGCTGGAGAGCCAATTATTGCACCCAATTTACAGTCATCTGCGAACTTGGTTAGCCACAGTCCCTCCGCCTTTGCCTGTACTTCGGAGAAATATATACCGAACAGGAGGGGGGCCCAGGACTGAGCCCTGTGAGACTCCGCTTGTGACTGGTTTAGAGTCAGACATGGCGCCTGCCACTCTTACCATGTGGGTTCTGTCTGAGGGCCAATTGGCAACCCATCTCGTGACATGGGGGTTGATATTTAAGTTGGTGAGTTTGTCTATGATTCCTGAGTGTGGGGTGGTGTCAAACGCCTTAGTGTGGTCCAGATATGCTGCGTGGACCGCCTTCCCTTCATCTATGGCCTTGGTGACTGTTTTGAAGAAGTCAACCAAGTTCAGGAGGCAAGATCTGCCTTTAACAAAGCCGAACTGGGTGGGGTCCAGTGTCTGCAGGTTCCCAATGTCCCTGTTAATGAGCTCCATGATAATACGTTCCATGGCTTTGCAGACCAAGCTAGTCAAGCTTATAGGGAGATAGTTCCCAGGGTCAGTTCTGGCACCACCTTTGTGGAGTGGTACGACTGTTGCTGTACGCCATTCTTTGGGAACATAGCCTATAGAGAGGCTGAGTTTGAATAGTGATTTGAGATGGGGGGGGTTAGTTCATTTTGAAGCTCGTGTAAGACACAACCTGGGATAGCATCTGGTCCCATTGATGCTGTGTTTTTGGCCTTGGCAAGGGCTGTCTTTACTTGTGTGTCTGAGATATCTGGAGCGCCATATTCTTCTGGGATGGGTGCTAGCCCCTTTGGTGGAGAGGGGGGGGTGAAGTTTGCACTGAACTTGTCAGCCAGGATGTTGGCAATGTCGGTTGGTTCAGTGTACTTATGGCCATTATGCACTAGCTCAGAGCATATCTGAGAGTTTGCCCCTAGACTCTTGACATAGTTAAAGAGGGCTTTGTGGTTATCCTTAGAGTCATTGGCTATTTTTCTTTCGAAGTTGGCCTTGGATGATTTAATGAGGGAGCACAGTTTTTTACTGATGTTAATCAGAGATGCCTTCTTATTTTGGGATTTTGTTCTATCTTGCAGGAGTTTCCTCCTTCTATTGTAAAGTTTATTTATGGCTGGGGTCCACCAGACTGGCTTCCTCTTTTGTACCATATAGATCCATACAATTTGTAATTAATTTGTTTGTATGAATGTCAGCTTTAAAATTATACCTTAGCCATTACTGTGTGATACTCATTTACTGAGATAGCCACAGAATTATTATTATATTTCTCATAATTGATAAATAAACAAAGCATAATATCTCATCACCTGTAACAAACAGAGACTACATATCAGTGTACAAGTTGTGTGGCTTAATGTCAGCTTCAAAATAATGTATCATTTGTGTCATCACCATGCACCCTTGCAAAGATGTGGGCATAATAATGACAAATATTGCAAATGTATAATTTTCATAATCCTGCAAGACTAAACAAACTGTGATATATGTACATGTGTACAGCACATGGCCACAGTTCTTTTACCATGTTGTAAGGACTAACACTGTCTTTAAAATGAGGTATCACGTGGCACAATTACACGCTCCCTAGCAAAGATATTTACCAAAATATGAAAAAAATCATAATTTACATAACCCGAGTCCTAAAAAAATGTGATATCTGCAGATGTGTACAGCATATAAACACAGTTGTTTGCTTACAGCTGAAGGTCACATGCATCACCAATCCAACAAGAGGAAAGTGGAATTCCCACAAAAGGTGATGGCAGAATAAGGTGCTAAAGAGACAATGACGGAGGAATTACAAAACATCTCCCTGTGACTAGAAAGAATAACACAAAAGGGGCTGAAGTAGTACAATAATCTCCAAAAATTGAATGAATGTCCAGTTAGATGGTTATATGGCATAATCCATGTCTTTTTTAGAGCAGAACAGAATCCAACTACAAAACTGAAAATACTAAGAATTAGTAAATTGCTGGTTACAATGTACATGTCAGAGTATATAATTTTTAAAAACAGCCCAGAAGATAATTCACAAAGGCAAACAGCTGAAATGAAATGAGTATCCATAAGCTACAGTACCAGGACACACACACACACACACACACACACACACACACACACACACACACACACACACACACACACACACACACACACATCCTTAGTGCAACAAGGGATCACTACAATATAGTCAAAGACTCACTGCAAAATAAGGAAATAAACACACACCAAAACTGGGGAACATATACTTGTGTTTGCTGCTGTACAAGCCTATCCTAATTTGTATTTCATTTACTGTTCAGTCAGTAAGTTACAGTAACTGAACTTCCTAAAACAAAGGCAAACCAGAAAAACACACCCTCTGGTCATGGAAAACAAAGACGCATCTTCTCTGTGCAGTTACCGTACTAAAGCAAGCACAAAGCTCACAAGGACAGTAAGCACCCCCTCAGAGAGCCATCAATCAGAAAGATAATTATTTTTAATTTCATTGTTTCATTCCCCATGCATTACATTCAATAATGGGCCTGACCATGTAAAAGAGAGTCAAGACTACTAGTTACCTAGCAGAGATGTCTTTGGAAATGATAGGAAAGCCTTTTACCTGGCTTCTAACTACTGTGAAAGCATGATCAAATAAAGAAGTCATCAACTAGAGTGCCTAACTGAAGGGGCGTATCACCTGTAAGCTAAGCAAATCCGTTTTGACTTACAAAATGAAGTATGCTACATTTGAGATACAGTATAAATATGCATTTCTCTTCAGATATATACATTTTTTTAACAGTATCTTTAAAGTATGTAGATATTCTCACTAAACCTCATAAGACACAACCATAAACACTAAAAAGGTTCCTGAACAGATAAGACTCCATGCTTCAAAAGAAATAAAGCATTAATTCACTGTACACAAATAGTTAACCCACTCAAAACTAATCTACCCAGACACCCGCCCAAAAAACACTCAATTCCTAAAATAAATAAGAGTTAGAAAACAAGCTATCCAGGACAATTGCGACTGGACTAATAAAATGTCTGAGTTCACGTACTACAAAAATAAAATCAATTACAAAGGTCGAAGTTCACAGGAACAGTAATACCTATCAACTTTTTGGCCAAAATAATGCACTTAAACATTTAAGAGCCCAATTAACAACTAGTCAGAATATGAACCTAAACAAGTGCTTAACTGCTGAGACACGACTAAGACAATTTTGGAGTGCTTAGAGAAAACTTTGTGTAATAAGTGAAATACGTGACACATAACCTGCAGCAAGTAACACTCAGTTAACACAACTGTCTTCATCCCGACGGGCTTTAGCAAACTGTTTCTGGTTGACCCACTTTCACTCTTATCTTTCCTAAAGTATATTCATTAATGCCGACCATGTTTTGTCGTTCCTACTGAATTACTAAAAAGAAATTTAAACACTTCATGAATCAATATCTTGATACGCTATCCAATTTACAGCTGTTATGATATTCACATCCATTCTCTCATAAAAAAAAAAAAAAACATGGAGGAACCGGAACAACAGAAAGGCAGGCGGTTAATTTTCATAACTAAGAAAATAACCATCAGACAGCTTATTCACCCATTACACAAACTATCTTACACTTCTAATCAGGTAGCTGTGAAGACTAGTAATCAATCTAAAACAAAACTTACTAAAAAACATTATATATTAAACAATTACATACTACCCAACTCAGGAGTGCTGAACTCACTCTTTTTTTACACAGACTGCATTGTAAGCCGATTTTCTCAGGAAAGCTAAATCTGAAACACCATGCAACTCCATGCTAAAAATTAAGCTGACAAGGTAACTAACAAAGTTCAGTTACTTTTTCAACTTAATTTTCAGCTGTGGAGGTACAATATGACTGCAAAATTACTTGTGCTGCTAGAAGGCACTCGGGTGTAACTACATGTAATTACTACCATCTCATAGCATGTTTGAATATAAGCACAAAAGTGCCATGAGACGATAGTCGGGGTTAATGAATTAAAAATTAGTGCTTTCGCAGTGTTCACCACCACTTCATCAGACAAAAAAGTAAAGCAAATGAACTTTTTATACTAAATTTTGGTATCAATTAACATAACAATGCAGAATCCTAATTGATCTACAAGGCATTTACTTTTAAAGCAACAGCATCTAAAAACAGCACATAAAAAAGCAACAAGTAAAAACACAAAAATTCAGAATAATACATTTATCTATTTTTATTTGCCTTTAAAACTGTTTTTTGGGGTACATGGTCATTCAGACCAATTCCCCTATGCACTCCTAACCTTAAAATCCACTTTAATTCTGCATTTTTTGTCAAGTTTACTAAATCCCCCACACATAGTCTCAGTCACAACTTGCAAAACTTGAAATACAAATTTATGAGTGCTGCTATTTGTTAGTGTGTGTGCTTTACTAAAGCACTACAGTCATTCTCTCTTCTCGTACAATATAAATGATCCCACACATGTTTAGTAATATCATTAAGGGACAGACTATGAGGACCTCACATTTATCCTGTGATGACAAGGACTTTTTTAGAATTTTTAGATGCTGTTGCTTTAAAAGTAAATGCCTTGTAGATCAGTTAGGATTCTGCATTGTTATGTTAATTGATACCAAAATTTAGTATAAAAGAAGTTCATTTGCTTTACTTATTTGTCTGATGAAGTGGTGATGAACACTGCGAAAGTGCTAACTTTTAATAAAACCTGTGGATTTTACAACTGCTGAGCCTTGCCTTTCGGCCTGTTACTAGCTGTGGTTTTGCTTGGAATGCTGTTTGGTTCTGCTGCTGGAATACACTCCCTGCCTTTGGGTTTTCTTGCTGCTTTAACAATAACTGAGTATGGCAGAAGGTGAAGCCATTTATGTTACTGGCAATGTTAATGGAGATGCTGCTCATATGTAAGCTGAAATGGTGAATCACCGGATATGTACCTTCATGATGATCTTAGAAAATCCTCTCCTTACTGGTGAGTTGCTGTTAAATGTTAATGAAAATGAAGTTCCTGAAATAAATGATCATCGGATTAAAGATTTAAAACGTACCTTGAAAAATGACTTACATAAGTATAAAAGACTACAGTGTCAACGTTTTCACATTGAGGCATGTTTAAATATGAACCTTATACCTAAGGGCTTATGTGTCTTTAACATGCCTACTTATGGTGACATGTGTCCTTCCTTGCTGGCTCAATGGCAACAGATTAATTTAAACACCAGTCAGGCTTATTTGAAATTGTTAATAGACTTTTTTCAGCCTGTAGAACTTGAGCTGTATGCTAAAATATCTAAACAGCAAAAAGATCTAACTAGTGCAGCGGGTGAAGCAGCAGCAGACATTTATTCCAATGACCTAATTGAAAAGGTCATGGGATATGAAAAACAACTTTGACAACAAAAACAGAAGAAATTGACAAGAGACATTAATGATTTTTCCAAACATGTTTTTTACTTGCTCCAAGGCACAAACTCGCCATGAACTTAGGGCAAATAATTTTTTGCATTTCTGAAGCTGAAGGGCCGAATAATTGGTGTGTAATGAATAGAATGCTGAATCGGGAAGTACTATCATCTAGTCACATTAATCAGCAAGTGGTGACAGATGAAGTGACCAATCCAGGTGACGGAGGTAAAGGGACATCACCAGAGCCACAAACTTCTACATACGCTACCCCAGTAGGGGAATGCCAAGGTTTGAGTAATGTAGTTTTGATATCGAAGACAGTAGAAATGGGTCCGGTTGTGAGGCATAAAATACTTCTGCCCCAACTGGAATCTTCATCTTTTTTTTTCCAGGACTACCCCTGCTGTATCACAGTACCAGAATGAAGTCCCATGATTTAGACAACTACAGAGGGGGCCAGAAGAGGAAGGAGCCGCCACCATCCAACCAAACCAGAACCATCAAGAAAATGTGGGGGCTGGAACAAGGAGTTTAGTTTGGAACATTTCCAGCTATAGTTTAACGGCAGCAGAAGAGTTGCTGCTGACTAAAGGTTTGACTTTTGTCCCCACTACTGGGGCTGACATTACATAACTGCTTGTTGAGTTTCGTCTTTTTTGCACATAATTTAGCATTAAAATTGATGTTTGGTAATGATGGTAAAAACAATGAAGTCAAATTATTTAGAAAGCCTAGTACGTTTGTACCAGCATTGCTTCCTGCTGTTGAAGTTTTTTTATTAGCATGTGAAAATGATTTGTATGAGCTTTTCAGTCATAGGGAACTGAATAGGCACAGTAGCTCAGATAATTTAACTAAAAGTGAATGACAAACCTTGTTAGAAATGCAGCATAACTCAAATATCGTTATTCGTCTGGCAGATAAAGGGGGACCAGTGGTTGTTCTTGATTCAACTTATTATTATGATGGTATGTCTACTATGCTTAGTGATTTAAATACTTATGTTAGTGTTGATGCAGTAATGGTGCATGACCTGAAACACAGGCTTAACAACTGTTTACTAGAATGTCTGAATTTAGGATTTGTCACTAAGGAATTGCATAATTGTTTTATAGTGCAGAATCCACTTATACCCCAAATGCATGGGTTACCAGAAATACATAAGCATCCCATGAGCCCTCCATTTAGACCCATTGTAGCAGGTGGGGGCTGGTTGACAGAGCCTATCACTAGGTTTCTGGATAAACAACTTAGAAAGGTTTTGGATGAATCTGAGGTAGTGCTAAGGGACACAGAGCATTTTTTAAGGGATCTATATAATGCAACCAATGGAGAGAATAGTAAAAGCACTGAGGTCCTGGAACTCTAGATGTGATCTCATTATTTACATGTATTCCCAATCAGGAGGGATAATGATGGTGACAGTGCCCTAGATAGATATGGAAAATTTGAATTAAACAGATGGACCTTTTCTGTCTACTTTTGGAATTAGTTCTAGACAATAATATATTTTTCTTCAAAAATAAGTGCTACTGGCAAAAAACAGGAGTTTCCATGGGCACTAGCTGTGCGAACTCCTACGCCAACTTAGTAATGATGGAATGGGAATACCAACACATTCTAAATCATTTGAACCCACATATAATAATATATCAACATTTTGTGGATGATCTTTTTATAGGTTGGCAGAGGGATGAAGAGAGTTTAGAACTTTTTACCCAGTATTTGAACACCAGCAGTAACTTTCTCAAATTTACCCTAAACAAATCCATGAGTAAGATTGATTTTCTGGATATAACTATAGTTAAGCAAGGAACTGGTCTAACCACCAGCATTCATAGGAAAGAATGCCATCATCCAACTTATTTGCACAGGGAAAGTATGTATCCAAAACACATTTTTACTAATATCATTAAGGGACAGACTATGAGGACCTCACGTTTATCCTGTGATGACAAGGACTTTCATGAGGGACTGTGCCATCTATGGGATGACTTTATGGGTAGAGGGTATAGGGTATGGACATGTGGAAATTGACAAGGCATATAGTAAAACAAATGAGGAAAGGGGAGGCAGGGCTAAGCCCTATTTTTCACAATGAAATGATACAGTTAATGATACAATTAAGTACACTGAAAGCAGTTCTGTAAAAATGGCCGTGGTTGTTACCTATACATCAGAGGTGACTAGGATTAGGGAAGTGGTCAGATGTAACTGGCATATCTTATACACTGATGAGAAGGTAAAAGAGCTGGTAGGACAACAGTCTATTTTCATGTATAAAAACAAAAAGAACCTTAAACAACATTTATGCTATCCTAGATTATATCAATATTTAGGGGTAAGACAATGGGGTACACGTAAGTGTCAGGAATGTGCATACTGTGATTATATTGACCAGTCTATGTATTTTAAGCATCCAGAGACAGGCTATTTATGGAAACTTAGGGTTTCAGCAGACTGCAATACACAGAATGTTGTTTATGCAGCACACTGTGTTTTGTGCTTTAAATTTTACATAGGTAAAACTAACCAGAATTTGAAAGAGAGAGTGCAGGATCATTTATATTGTACGAGAAGAAAGATTGACTGTAGAGCTTTATCAAAACACACACTAGCAAATGGCAACACACATACATTTGTATTTCAAGTTTTGCAAGTTATGACTGAGAGTGTGGGGGGAGACTTAGTAAACTTGACAGAAAATACAGAATTAAAGTGGATTTTAAGGTTAGAAGCACATAGGGGAATGGGTCTGAATGACTATGTACCCCTAAAACCAGTTTTAAAGGTAACGAAAAATAGATAAATGTATTATTCTGCATTTTTGTGCTTTTACTTGTTGCTTTTTTATGTGCTGTTTTTAGATGCTGTTGCTTTAAAAGTAAATGCCTTGTGGATCTATTAGGATTCTGTATTGTTATGTTAACTGAAATCAATTTAGTATAAAGGAAGTTCATTTGCTTTACTTTTTTGTCTGATGAAGCGGTGATGAACACTGCGAAAGTACGAACTTTTAATAAAACCTGTGAATTTTACAAATGCTGAGCCTTGCCTTTCGGCCTGTTACTAGCTATGGTTTTGCTTGGAATTTTGTTTGGGTCTGCTGCTGGAATACACTCATTGCCTTTGAGTTTTCTTGCTGATTTTAATACGCAATTAAATTTGAATGGGACTTTTGATTGGCTGCTGACATTTTTGATAAAGAAATGGTAGTCCAACAAAGTGGACCTGATGTTATTTTTAATACTGCAAATGATTTTAAGGTATATAATTATTCTAATAAGAACATTACTCAGATGCATGCAGATGTACTTTCTAAGGGTTTTAATTTTAATCTTGCATGCAGAGGCTTTATTGTTGAATTATTACTTGATCTGCAGCTGTATACTAGAAAAATTAAACTTGTGTTTGTTGTTCGATATAAACGGGGAAAATGTAGACTGTGTTAAAAGCTGTTTGAAAAAACAAGTATGTTTAACCCACCTATGCACAACTTAGTTCATTGGTTTGAAAAAACTTGTGAGGTTGATTTTAGGCAAATGTTGAAGGAAAATGCCGATGTGGGTGATGACAATATGACTGTTAATGAAAGGGCTTGTTTATTTGATATAGTTACTGACAAACAAATACGTGTAATGAAACCTGATAAGGAAAATGGGATGACTATCATGGACAAAACAGATTATAGTAACAGTATGAATGTTATTTTAGTGGATGGGACATACACAGAAGTTTCACGAAACAAAATTAATATTGCCTTTAGAAGGATAGATAACATATTGGATGACATAATTTTTCACCATCAAATTAACCCGGATGAGTATAATTACATAAAAAATGAGTATCCAGTGATTGCAAGTATCTTTTGGATCCCAAAGATCCATAATGATCTGAATCAACCCCCATTTAGACCTATAGTGGATGGAAAAAGATCTAAGACCCACTTTATGGCAAAGTTAGTGGACTTTTATTTAAAAGACGGGGTGGAAGAACTTAAGTATGTGTGTAAGGACTTATGGGATTTCTTGAACGACTTAAATAAAGTAACATTTTTTTGACGGCATGATTTTTGTCACTATAGATGTTAAAAACTTATTTTCAGTAATACCCCACAGGAGGGTTTAGAATGGCTTGAAGCTCAGCTTCTTATGACTAAGAAACACACACAAGATCATATTAATTTGATAGTTACCCTTACTGAAGTTATTCTCCACAATAATTACATTTATTTTGAAGGACAGTACTTCACGCAGGTAGTGGTGTAGCTATGGGGGCTGCTTGTGCCCCCATTTATGCAAATTATGTTATGTTGTTGTATCTTTCTGCTTTTCCCGGTTAGGGGTCACCACAGCGGAACTCCGGTCCGCCAATGATTGGCAGTAGATTTTTACGTGCCAAGTTGCCAGCTCTGATGCACAACCTTCAACGAAGGTACGCCCATTCACGCATGTCTCCACACAGAAAATGCTCTAGCTGAGAATGGAACAGGACGTCTTCCTGTGAGGGGACAATGCTACCGCAGCACCACCACCGCAGATGCAAATTATGTTATGTACTTTTGGGAAACTGAATACATTTTAAAGAGTAGATATGTGGAAAATATAGAATACTATACAATGATTTTGGATGATCTGTTTTTAGTTTGGGCAGGGTCTGTAGAGCTACTGGATGAATTTCTGAATTATATTAACAACAGCATCACCTTCTTAGAATTTACTCATATTTTACATAAGGAGAGAATATATTACTTGGATGTTGAAATTAGTATAGATGAGGGGAAATGAAATTTAAGATCAAGGATCTACAGAAAATAACTTTTTTGAACTCTTATCTGGACTATAGCAGTTGCCATCCATTACACCAAAGAAGATTAGTGGTGAAAGGGCAGCTGGTAAGAGCTACCAGGATAATAACTGATGACAATGATTTTATAGCTGAAACTAATTTCATTACAGACATGTTTAGGAGAAGGGGTTATCCTGAAAATTTATTAGAGAAAGTAAATACAGAATTTCAAACAAAAAGAGCTAATGAGATATTTAAGCCTGTCTTAAGTCAACAGTCCACATTTTGTGATAGAGAACATGTTGTTGTTGTATCTTTCGGCTTTTCCCAGTTAGGGGTCGCCACAGCGGAACTCCGGTCCACTAATGATTGGCAGTAGATTTTTATGTACCGAGTCGCCAGCCCTGACACACAACCTTCAACAAAGGTACGCCCATTCACGCATGTCTCCACACAGAAGACGCTTTAGCTGAGAATCGAACAGGACAACGTCCTATTGTGAGGCGACAATGCTGGTGTTATTAATGAAGGAGCAATAAGTAGAAGAGAAAAAGAAAAAAAAGACTTTCTCCTTCATCGTGACATTTGATAAAGATAGTTTAGCTGTGGTAAAAATTAACAAAACTTGGTCCCTCTTCAATTTGGACTACATAACTGTAGAAAAGTAGACGCTAAGCCATTTATAGTTTTTAAAAAGGATAAATTGTTTAAAAATCTACTAGAAAACAATTGGATAGGACAAGAACATAATAACAGGCCCTCTGGGAACTTTAAATGTGGGATGTGTAGGCAGTGCCACAATGTCATTAAAATAGGAGAAATTCAGGTTGGGTGACTACCAGTATAATACACATGGTAATTTTACTTGTCAGTTTTAAAGTGCTGTTTATGCTGCAAAATGTCTGCACTGTCCTGTCTTTTATATAGGAAAAACTTGTAGAAAGTTTAGAGAAAGAATGTATGAACATCTAAATGATATAAAAATGGTAAAAGTACAAATGCATTATCTGAACATATAACATAATCAACATGTATTTGGTTTCTTTGTCCTGCAGCAGATAGTTTTAGACAGCCAACGGAAGGTTTTATTAGGTTCATAGGTAGGTACTAGGCTACTGGCCCTAGGGCCTATATAAGCCTAGCCAAAAAGGTACCCTGGGTTTTGCCACCCAAGAAAATTATTTTCCTGTGCCCCTGTTGAGCAGAGCCACAGAAGTGATCCCCAGGGTGAATTTCCTATTTCCCATCCAATCATCAACGAGGAGCTTTGTTTGATATAGATAGGTAGTTTGTTCCAGAGTATGGGAAGTCTCTGGGACAGGAATATATCTCTCCAGCATGCTCTGTTTATTGTGGTGACAAAGTTTAGGTCCCTAGAGCGTGTAGCTTGGAGGGATTGGGATTTTTTTAAGTGGAGCATGTCCAACAGCTCAAGGTTTGACATAGCTTTGTATGTTAGGCAGAGATTGCCTCTAAGTAGGTGATATGCAATGGAGTAAAGCTGGAGTTTTTTTGGGATGGTCTACATAGGGCATCTGTTTGAGGCCAATAATCTTCTTTGTGAGGTATTTCTGTGGCCTTTCCAGTTGATGTAGATGTCTTGTGAGGTACATACCAAAAGGGGCATTGTACTCTATGATGGGTCTAATGAGTGATGAGTGGAGGGGAACAATGACCTCGTTTTTCCTGGATGAGAAACCTTTTGTGATGAGGTGTGCCACATAGAAGGATTTCCTGACTACTGTGGTTATGTGATTATCAAAGGAGAGACTACTGTCCACCTGTGTGACAAGGTCTCTCATCACACTTTTGGTGTTAAGTAGACTACTGCCTATGTGGTAGTTCATGGGTACAGAGGTTTTACCAAAGGGGATGACAATGCACTTTTTGGCATTGAGCTTGAGGCTATGGCTTTGACACCAGGCATCTGTCTCAGTGAGGCCCTTTTGTAGGATGTCCACATCATTAGGAGTTTTGATTATGGCTCCTAGTTTGCAGTCATCTGCAAACTTCATTAGCCAAAAACCTTCTGTTTTAGCCTGCACTTCAGTGAAGTAGATACCAAACAGGGGAGAACCCAGGACTGAACCATGTGATACTCCAGTTGTCACTGGTCTGAAGTTGGATTTGGAGTCTGCTACTTTCACAGCGTGGTTTCTGTCAGTGAGCCAGTTGGCAACCCATCTTGTGACATAGGGATTTATACCTAGTTTAGTGAGTTTATCTATAATTCCAGAGTGGGGGATGGTGTCGAAAGCCTTGGCGAGATCTAGATAAGCTGCGTGAACCACCTTACCCTCACCTAAGGCTTTGGTGACTGCTTCAAAGAAGTCTATCCAGTTTAGGAGACATGATCTGCATTTTACAAACCTGAACTGTGTGGGGTCCAAAGTTTGGAGATTACCAATGTCTTTGTTTATAAGTTCCATGGTGATACGTTCCATGGCCTTGGAGACCAGGCTCGTTAGGCTAATGGGGCTGTAGTTCCCAGGATCTGTGATGGCTCCTCTATTGTGGAGTGGAATAACCATCACTGTACACCATTCAGTGGGCACAAAGCCTGAGGTGAGTCTATGACTGAACATAGTACTTAGGCTGGGTGCCAGTTCATTCTGTAGTTCAAGTAGAATGCAGCCTGGGATGATGTCACATCCCATGGGAGCTGTGTTCCTGGCTTTGGAGAGTGTGGTTTTTACCTGTGCAGCCATGATTACAGGAACTTTGCATTCTTCCGGTATAGAGATGGGCCCTTTAGGGGGTGAGAGGGGGATAAAGTTAGCACTGAACCTCTCTGCCAGGATGTTGGCAATATCAGTGGGCTCTGTATATTTAGTGCCATTCTGCTGTAACTCAGAGCAGATCTGAGTTTTGCCATTGAGATTCTTGACATAGCTATAGAATGCTTTGTGGTTGTCTTTAGAATCAGTGGTGATTTTGTTTTCATAACTAGCTCTGGAGGATTTTATGAGGAACACTTTAAATTATGTGAACTAAGGTGGCAACTTAAGCTAAATGTATTTAAGTATCCTGGCCTGGATGAATATACTAGCATAAACTGCTTGCTAAAACTCAGACACTTTAAGGGTTAATTAGCATTTTTAATTGTTTTATTGTTTTTTAACTTTGACTTGTTGAGCATGTATTTCAGTAGTAATGTATAAACCTGGCTTATCCATGTATTTTTTGTTCTGAAGAAGTCCCGTGTAATTTTATGGGGGATGAAAGTGCTTAACATTTCTTGTGGTTGTATCCAGTAAAGAAAACTGCTTCTATTTGAGGTCCTGTCTTTGGCTGCATATCTTGCTCTTTTGTAGTCTCAGTGGAGTAAGGTTTTCAGGAGTGTCCACAGAGTCACCAAACAGATATGAGTACTCTCAAACGTTAAAATATTCTCTAAAAGACCAGCCACAATTAAAAGTTTAAATATATTTAATAAATAATAAAAGAACATGAAAATAATAAATATCTGTTTATAATGAACACTGAATTTCAATCACAGGAAATATTAAAAAAAGAATAGGTGAACAGGTTCATACTGTTACAGAAAAACAATACTTAACTAATCTCACTATATTTTCTTGACTGATCTCAAAAGTTACTATTCCCTTGTCTCTTCCTAGAGCAAGGCAAGATGAAGTAGATGAGTGATTTTTGAGGTCAGGTTCCAAAAACAGACTACCATGAGACTTCAGTCTTACCTAGTATTAGATATTATTTTTAGTGATGGTTTACAGAATGCCATCACATACATCTCGTCATTTGAATTCTGGTTCTCATGTAACCCCCCCCCCCCCCCCATTGTTAGGAACTGCTAGGATTTAGCACCTTTGTGTCAATAATACATACAAGGATAACATTGCTAAGATCTGCTGCAGCTCCTGGAAGTCATAAAACCATAAAACACTTCCACTATTCCAACAAGAGCTAATAAACCATACTTCTTATAGATATTGCACACCTAGCTTCATTCAAAACTGTGAGATAACATCTTTATGGCCTAGGCCCAGTAAGTTAATCTCTTACTATTTTTCAAAGTTTGAGATTAACTTCTTCTCTTCCAGTATGCTATGTTAAAACATATACATTTAAACAGTTATAATAATGCATGTGCCTTTCTTCTTATGTCCAGTAGGGCACACTGTTGGTATATTTTTAACGCAAGCAACTTTACAAATACATTTTCAACACAAGCATTTGTACAAATCTGTTTGATATTCAAATAACATGTACTTATTTGCTAGAATCAAGCTAGCTGTTCTGGCATGTGTTACATATCCACTGCCCTACTTCTCTTTGCATGGCTGGCAATATCTCACATCTCACATCTCTCCCCCATTTGAACACTCAAGCTAGCTTTTCAAGTGACCCTTGAGAAACTTTGCTTAAGAAGAATGAGCCTGTCTGGGAATACATTAACCCATGCCCTGTCTTGAGATCTCATTTGTATTGGCATTGCTGGCCCCACTACAGTGCTGTACTCCCATATCATCTGCCTGCAACCCTAGGCTCCACCATAGTAACTTGGCATTTTGCTGGCTGACTCACTGTAGCCATAGATCCCCTCAGACTCCTCCTGCCTCCTACTCCATACCCTTAGCATGAAGGCCTCCCTATCATGTTAAGGTTTCATCATGTTAACATGGTACAATTTGGGCCCCTGCCTCCTGCTTAGCAGTTCCACCATGTAGTTAACATCACTGAACTTCCTTACCACTTTGAAGGGTCCATTCCAAGCTGCCTACAGCTTGTTGTGTCTGACAGGAATGAAAACCATCACTTGCTGTCCAACAGCATGCTCTCAGGCTCAAGCACCGCTGTCACACCAGACCTTTTTCTGCTGTTGGGCTCCTGCCAGGTTCTCTGGGGCCAAACCCATGAGCTCCATAAGCCTTGTCCTGAGGTTTAGAACATATGCCGCCACAGACTCCTTGTGGGATTCACACTCACCCTTCCACTCATCATGAATCAAATCTAAAGGCCACCCTCACCCTATGCCCATACAGCAACTCAAAGGGTGAAAACATGTAGATTCATGGGGTACCTCTCTGTATGCAAACAGCAGATGGGGCAAATATTTGTCCCACTCTCTTTTAAACTGCTCTGCAAATGCCTGTAGCATGGTCCTTAGTATAGAGTTTAACCTCTCAATAAGACCATTAGTCTGGAGATGGTAGGGGGTGGTCTTTAGGTATTTCACCCCACAGTGCTTCCACTTACAAGCCAGCAGGTCTGACATGAAATTGGCACCTCTTTCAGTCAGTATTTCTCTTAGGTAACCTAGCCTGCTGAAAATCTCTAACAAAGCATTTGCCACTTTTTCTGCCTTGATGGAGGAAAGAGCCACTGCCTCACGGTGTCTAGTAGCATAATCTACTACCACCAAGATATGCTTCTTCCTTGTGGAATCGAGGCCCCACAGTATCCATAGCTACCCTCTGAAATGGCTTCTCAATCATAGGCAAAGGCATCAAAGGAGCCTTGACATTGTCTCCTGTCTTGCCTATTTTTTGGTACTGTTCACAGGTCCTGCTGTACTCTGTTACATCCCTTGCAACCCAAGCCAATAAAAATTCTGCAGAATATATCTGTTGGTATGCTTTATGCCCATATGAACTTCAAAAAGAATTCATGGGCTATCTCTAGAAGTGCCAAACAGTAGGCCCTAGGCACTACCAACTGCTGTATTACCTCACCCTCTAGCCCTCCCTCAGGGGTCCACTTTCTATCTAGTAACCCTTTGTTCCAGTATACAGACTCACCTTTTCTTTGAGAATCAGGCACCAACCTAGCTACCTCCCTCAAGTCTCTCAGTATAGTGTCCGAGAGCTGAGCCTTTCTCAACTCTATCTTTGTAACTCTTCCCAGCTCCCCTTCCATAGGAAGTCTGGTATCCTTTGACAGTGATGCCTTACAGTCAGCCTGGGTACTACCACTTACCTCTGCCCTTGCAGTCACAGTCATTCTGTCTAAGGAAACATCAGTACCTACCAGCAACTGTGGCTCATCTTCAGGCTCACTGCTTCAGGGTAGCTCCCTCCCTGAAATAGCTACCTCACCAGCCCTGGCTTCAGGTGTCAGGTCTGCCTGGATCTCACCAGGCTACCAGACCTGCATGATTGTCTCCAAGCCTGACTGCATGTAACTGTATGTACACAAGGTACGGCATTATCAAAATCATACCCTATTAAGACATTTGCAGAGATATCCTCAAACACACCTACTTCCTTGCTTCCTTTTCCACCCTCCCAGTCAAGGTGAACCCTGGCCAAAGGCATTTGGAATGGGGTCCATCCTAAAGCTCTGACTGGAGTGGACAGCCCAAGCAAGTACTGCTCCTCTTTAACCATTGCAGGCTTCACAATGATTATGTCAGAGTCTGTGTCTCTCTTAGCAGTGGCTTGTTTTCCATCCACTATGTTTGGATATAAACTCTGATGATAGTTTGGTACTCCTGTTGTCTCCAGACAATGTACCACTGGCATATTGTTATTTGCACTTGCTGGCTCCCCCACTTTTTGTTCCCCACCTTGCCTCCGAGGAAATCTGTATGATACATGACCTCACTGGTTAGATTTAAAACATTTAACATTTGACACTGGCCTTGTACCTGAACTAGTGGCTTCCCCTGTTACTGGTGGATTCTGTTGAGTTGGTTTAGGCTGCCCATCATAGGTTCTCTTATATCCATGTGCAGCATGGGGTAACCCTTTCCTGTGCAGTGATGCCCTGCTTGCTAAGTAGAGATCCCCCTTTTCCCCAGTTCATCTGCCGAGTTACATTCTCGGTCTGCCAACCAGATTCTCATGTCCTCAGGCAAAGTGCTAAGGGATTATTCCCTCACCAAAGGTCTGCCAAACCTTCAAAAGTCCAGTACAAAAAAGAGAGAGCACACAGGGCAACGACAGTTCAGTAATTTATTCCAGTTCAGTAAGCCCTTTCACATCTCAATGGATGCTTCATCAGACTTTAATGAACAAATTGCACAAAAATACTTCCTTTTGTAAGTGCATCAATTAACCAAAAGTCAGTTAAGCACATTGTACATATTTAAAGATATATATACATAAAAAGTTAAAAACCTGCTAAGAGAATCCATTTAAAAACTTTTAGAAACATATAACAAAATTTTATTACACCTAACATAATTATAAAAAAAATATATATTAATAATATATACTAAAAAATCACTTAGAGTAAGGAAATGTATATATCAATGCTTCAATGATCTCTCAGATAAAAAAAGCTTTAATGCTATTTTGTCATTGAGGCCATAACCCTTATCTGCCTGCATCCTAACAATCCAATTAACTTCATGTTGTTCTGTAAAAGCCCTAAAATTACCCAACCTACATGTCCTAGGAGCTATCGCAAGTACTAAAAAAACAAATCTATGAGTGGTATCATTCTGTAAAATATGCCTTGCTAATGCATTTCCCTCATCCTCTCTATTAATGGCATAAGCATGTTCTCTCACCCTGTCTCTCAAAGTACGATTTGTCATACCTATATAAAAACTTGGACATTTTATGCAGTAAGCTAAATAAATGACATCTCTGGTCTTGCAATCTGCATAATGCTTGAAAACTTATCTATAATGAGTGGAGGGGTGTACAAACTCATTTGTATTACATATATATTGACAATGATTACATCCCTACAAGCAAACGTACCTTGTCATTTAGATTCAACTCTCTTTGACAAATGTAATTATAACATAGCAGACTCTTAAGAGACTTAGTATTCTGATATGAGAAGCTTGGTCTTTCTCCAACTATATTTTTCAGTTTCTCATCAGAAGTTAATATTTACCAATTATCATTGATAATCTTGGTTATGGTCCTATTATTGCTAGTATACGGTAAGGCCACTCTACATCTATGGGAATTGCTGTTCAAATTGGGAATATATGTGGGATTTCTTTTCACTGAATTCTTACAAAAATAGGTCTCCCTTTGTTAGATCTATCAGTAAAATCTGGGTTCCTTAGTTTTACATATTCTGTTTGTTTATGACCTCTTTCCATAAAATCATTCTGTAAGATATTTAAAGCTCTATCACATGCTGTATGTGAGCTTGTAAGTCTAGAAATTCTTAGACCTTGACTTTGTACCACATTATTATATATATGTTAAGGATGCATACTTTGTTTATGAAGGAGATTGTTCCTTCTACATTCCTTCCTATGCATCCCTGTATGTATTTGGTTACCCTCTACTGTCACAGATATGTCTAAAAACACAATTTTTTCAAGTGGCCATTCAGCAGTAAATCTGAAGAATGCTGTGGTAGAGTTAATATAATCTATAAAACTTAGCAACTTATCCAAGGGACCATTCAATAAAAAGAAAACATCATCAACAAAACGCTTATAATAGGGGATGAATCTAAAATATCTATCATTTCCCATGACGAAATTCCTTTCCCACTGTGCCATTACTATATTTGCATAAGAGATAGCATATGTGGTACCCATGGCTACTCCATTTGTCTGAAGGAAATATTCATCTTTAAAGGAAAAAACATTCTTAGTTAATACCAAATCCAATAAGAAACAATACAACTGAATTCTTTCACCAGGAACATTCATAAACCTAAGAAACTCTCTAATATACTCCAGTCCTATTTCATTCGGAATCTTAGTAAAAAGCAAAACAACATCTAAAGTTACAAACATTGTGTTCAACTCAAACATATCAGAATGCACAAAATTAGACAGAGTAGAAAGAAAATCCTGTGCATCTTTCAGAACAGTATCAGTAACATCAATTAATGTTCTCAAATGCTTCTCTAAATATATTGAGATGGCCTCTGTTAACCATCCTTGACTTGAGACAATTGGTCTTTTTATGTATATATACCTTTAAATATGTGCAATGTGCTTAATTGGCTTTTGATTAATTGATGCACTTATAAAAGGAAGTACTTTTGTGCAATTTGTTCATTAAAGTCTGATGAAGCATCCGTTGAGATGTGAAAGCGCTTACTGAACTGGAATAAATTACTGAACTGTTGTTGCCCTGTGTGCTCTCTCTTTATTGTACTGGACTTCATGTTTTTATTGAGAGGAGCTTTATTCACCAGCTACTTGTTATATTTATCCTTAAACCTTCAAAAGTGGTGACCTGACACTCACTCACCCACCTATCTGAATAAGTGCTTAACTCAGCAATATAATCACACACATTTTCATCTGCCTTGTGTCTATGCTCAGAAAACTTTTTTTTTCTGTAGGTTTCAGGTGTTAACTTAAAACATTCAAGTAAACATTTTTTTTTACTTTGTCATAGTTTAAACAATGAATATCAGACAATTTAAAAACAGCAGTTACAGTTTTAGCATGGAATAGGGGATCAGGAACTATACCCAGAACCCTTGGTCAACATTATACTGTTTACATCCCCTTTCAAGTATATGAATAAAACTATCAAAATTATCACCCTCTGTAAATTGTGCAATAAATGTACTGACATTTGTTCCTTCTGGTGTTTGGTTATTCCCTTTCCCATTACCTCCATGACCCTGGTGAAGAGTTAGCATTTCCCTCTCATGTTGACACTGCTTCTCATTTTCTTCAGCGTCCAAATGCCACAGTCTCTCATTTTCTTTGGCCTCCAAATGATGCACTCTCTCTGTTGATTCTAATTCCATCTGTTTCAGCTTTTCTTCAGCCTCCAAATACCACAATCTCTCTGCTGATTCTAATTCCAAACCTCTAGTTCAAGTCTTTTTAACTCCAGATGGATTTTTAAGTCCTCTGAGGAAAAGGTGATCTGTCCTGTTTTTGAGGGCTGCATAACCCCATCACCAGACTAGTTATCCTTCTGGTTGCTACTCTGGGCTACAGCTGCAATTAAGGCTGAAATAATTTTCTCTTTAGTCAGGTTGGCATGCACCAGTCCTTTAGCTTTACACACCCTGGCCAAATGGTTCTTTATTAGCTTGCCATAATCCTCTGCTGATATCTTTACCTGCTTTCCCCTGACTAAATTAAACTAAAAAAAAACAATAAATAAACTGTTGTGATAATGAAATTCTGCATGTTTTCCTTGTGGCTGCTGAGACAAAACACTTTTAGTGACAACTGCCTAAAGCTACAGAAGTTCAAATAATATCCAGACCACTGCCCACCAATATGTGACGTCCCCACTCTGGGCCAGTTATCAAGGAGCCTGAATCCTCATGATTGACACTAGAGAGGGAAATTCACTTGAAACAAAAATGGATACACCCAGTATTTTCAGGTGCAGATCTCTGCATCAGGCACAATTTCCCTTAAGAGCACACAAGGAACACACTCAGCCCAGGGTCTGGGTTTCTCTCTCCGTCTCTTACCAGGCTTTCTACTGGCACAGCTGCATTGTTAAGTCCTCAGCCAAGTCTCCAAGGCAAGTCCTCCACCACTGATTCAGTGAAACCAGTGCTTCATGTCCCTGCTCCAAGTAGCTGACACACAAACACTCTTAAGAGATTTTATTTGCACACACACACACACACACACACACACACACACACACACACACACACACACACACACACACACACACACATACACACACGCACACACACACACATGGGAAAGGCTGTCACAGGTTTACTAGCTATGCCCCTTTCTACCCAGACTAAAGCCAGCCCCTTTAAGGCTCTTACTAGGGTATCCAATTATACTGAGTGAAATTAATATTAATACTAATGGTAATTTGACTGATGCATTAAGGTTTTCAGGAGTGGCCACAGATTCACCAAACAGATATGAGTACTCGCAAAGGTTAAAATATTCTCTAAAGGACCAGCCACAACAAAAAATTTAAATATTTTTAGTAAATAAAAGAACATGAACATAATAAATATTTACAATAAATATCAGAGTTTCAATCACAGGAAATATTAAAAATAATACAGGTGGACAGGTTCACACAGTTTCAGAAAAACAATACTTAACTAATCTCAGTATATTTTCCTGACTGATTTCAAGAGTTACTATTCCCTGGTCACTTACTAGAGCAAGGAAAGATGAAGTAGGTGGGTGATCCTTCGATGTCAGGTTCCAAAAACAGAATGCCACAAGTCTTCAGTCTCACCTAGTATTAAATATTTTTTTACAGCATGACATCACATGCATCTGATCATCTGACTTCTGGTTCCGATGCACCCCCCCCCCCATTGCTAGAAACTGCTGGGATTTACCACACACCTATGTGCAATAATGCACACAGAAAGAGCTTTGCTAAGATCTGCTGTAGGCCCTGGAAGTCATAAAACCATAAAACACTTCCACTCTTCCTGCAGGAGCTAATAAACCATACTTTTTTACAGACATTGTGTCTCTGGCTTCATTCAAAACTGTGACATAGCATCTTTATGATCTAGGCCCAGTAATTTAACTTTTACAATTTTTCAAAGTTTGAAATTAACCTCTTCTCTTCCAGTATCCTCTGTTAAAACATATACATTTAAACAGTTACAATAATGTATACACATTTCTTTTTCTGTCCAGAAGGGCACACTGTTGGTACATTTTTAACACAAGCAATTTTACAAATACATTTTCAACGCAAGCATCTTTACAAATCAGTTTGATATTCAAATGACATATAATCCTTTGGTAGATTCCAGATAGCTGTGCTGGCATATGTTACACATCCACTGCCCTATTTCTCCTGGCATAGCTGGCAATACCTCACATCATCACACCTAGTAAAATAGAATTTATTCGATACACTTTTTTCTTGTATGCTAGTTTATATTATTTCCAAAATATGCATATATCTCTTATTTCTTAAATAATTTTCTCCCATTGTTTTTTTATTTCATTTTTTTCCAAATACTATTACTAGTATATCAATAGTTTCTTATTAAACTATATATCTCCTATAATCCCGGTAAATCCAAAACCTTTACTTTTTTCTTTATATATAAGCTGATGGTCCTTAACTAACTTTTTGATTGTCTCATCCAGCCCTTCTTTATTTTTATTGATGAATACGATCTCATCTGCATATGTAAATATTATTGGCAATTGTATTTCTTCAGTTATTTTATATACTGCCATATTTAATGTTCTATTTGTTTTATTGACAATTATTTTCATACCTAAAGCATATATGATGCTCGCTGGGCATCCTTGTTTTATTCCACATCCTATTCTGATTTCTTCACTTAGTCATTTAGAATTATTCTTATGTTACTTCTTTCATATATAGACTTAATTACTTTAACTATTCTATCACTTATATTATAAGCCCCAAATATGTCCCATATAGCTTCATATTGTATTTTATCAAATGCCTTATTTAGACCTCCTACAATAATATTAGATTCTACCTTTTTATTTACAATGTTGTCTATTACTTCTTTTACTATCCATAATAATTCTTGACTTCCTTCCCCTTTTCTACCAAAGATTGTTTGTTCAAGCAACTTATCTACTTTATTTGCTAATCTCTTAATTATTATTCTCATAAATATCTCATTATCTGTATTATTCAATACTATTGGTCTCCAGTTTTTAAATCATCTTTGTTTTCTTTTTTCCATATGAATTTCATAATTCCATAAATATCTCCTTATTTATTATACCTTTCCTAAACCATTAATTTAGTACCTCCACAGAAGGGATTTTTTTGCCAATTTTCCATATGATATTCAATACCATCTAGTCCTGTGGCTGTATCCTTATTGATGTTTTTTAATATTCCATTTAGTTTTTTATGCTTATATTTTTCCAGATTCTCATTATCTTCTTCACTTAGTTTTTTAACTATCCATTTCTGTTTTACTTTTGTCCCCTTTTTTTACAAAATGCTGTTCTATATGCGTTTTAATTACCTTGTATATTCTGTCTTGTGTTATTTTTTTCTCATTCATTGTTCTTTTATTTTTTTTTATTATTCTCTTGTTCTCTTTTACCAATTTATTTAAATAGGGTGCTACTTCTTTTCTTCCTTGTAAACAGTATCTTTGTTTATATAATAGTCTTTTAATATTTTCTTGGTTTATTTTTTCTTTCTCAAAAAGGATTCTCATATATTTTATTGTTTCCTTAAATTGACTTCTTGACCTTACTGTTTATATTTTAATTTCTCTATTCTTCTCTTTTCATTTTGGCATTCCAAAAAGCATATTTTTTTGTATTTTTCCATAAATCTTATCCACCAACTTGTCCAATTTTTATAAAATATTCTCATACATGTATGATCTCTCCATAATTCATTTATTTTCTATCATATTTATTTAAATCTTTTTCATTAAGTCTTTTTAACATCTTTACCTTTTTATGTATCATTCCTTCTCATATACATCTATCCATATAGCTATTAGATCTGAAAAACCTTTTTTTATCCTTTGTAATATTTTCAAACTTTCTGATACTAAGAAATAGTCAATTCCCATTTTAATTTCTCCTCTTCTGTAAGTCCAAAGTTTGTTGTCCCATATGTATAACTCTCCACTTTTCATTATCTGATGTATGATTTTAACATCATTGTTATTTTTCTTTCTTGTTCTTAAATTGCAATTAAAGTATCCCACTAATATCATATTCATGTTAACACCTACATAATTTAGAATGTTTTAAACATTATTTTTCTTTCTTTCTTTGTAACATATGCATGTAATGCAATAATTCTATAAACCTTCATTTTCCATCTTAAATCTAGTACCATTATTCTTCCTAATTTGACTATTGTGAAATCTAAGATTTTGATATTTTCTTTGCATAATATACCTATTCCTGAACATGTGTCTTTTCCCATATTCCAAATAACTGTTCCACCCCACAGAACTTCAGTTTGTAATCTTTCTTCTTCTACCAGGATCTTAGTATCTTGCAATATAATAATATGCATGTCCATTGAAACACACCATTCTAAAATACCTATTCTTCCTACTATTCACATTTAAGCCACGATTTTCAGCTTTTAAATACTATTGTTGTTGTTTCTATCTCATCCTTCACCTTTTTGTTCTCTTTCACAATTACAGTTTTAAATTTTCTTCTCCCCCTTTTACCCTTTTCCCTATAGGATTTTTCTATCCTCTCACTACTTGCCAATTTACATATTCTTTTTCTTCGTCATTCATATTGAGTACCTCTTTTTCACTTTCTCTTTCCCTGGATTTTGCCTCCATTATATCTTTGTTTTTTCCTTGTTTTTTCTTGTTCTCTTTCTATATTTTTATCACATACTGAATTCTGTGTACCCTTTTTTCTGCAGTTTCTATACTTTCTTCACAATCAACTTATGTGTGTCCTGTTTATCCACATGTTTTGCATTTCATATCATATTTTTTGTTGCAAGCCCTGCTTTGCCACAGATACAACATTTTTATTTATCATATTCACTAATCAGGTCATTATTTTTTTCACAAAAAAAACATGTTTTAGGTTGCCCTCTGCACTTAACAAATCTTCTGCTACCATTTGCATTAATCACACTAGGGATATGCACCACATTATCACAATCCATTTTTATTGGGTTGCCATGGTGGTGCAATGACTAGCTTTGTCACCATACAGCAAGAGATCCTCTGGTTCAATTCTCAGCTGAGGTGACTTCTGTGTGGAGCCAACATGTCCTCCCTGGGTCATGAGTTTCCTCTGGGTGCTCCAATTTAATCCCACATTCCAAAGACATGCAGTTAATGGATTGGACACTCTAAATTTGCCATAGGTGAGAATGAGCGGTGTGAATGAACTACTGTGGCAGGGCAAGCCACCCAGTGGTGTAAACCTTGACTCAAGATGATTGTCATTGTGGAAGTGACACCCCAACTCCATGTGCAAAATGGGAAAAGGTGTTGAGGATGGATAGATTACATTCCATTTTTGAAAATAATCCTACATTCCCAACCCACAGTCCATAAACCTCTTTCATCATATATTTTTGTTCTGTCCATCACATCTTTACATATTGTCATTAATTGTTCTTTAAGTTCATCTTTTTCAACTTCTGTTCTAAATTGTATAACTCTCTTTTTTGTCTCTCTATGAAATGCCTTTACTACATATTCAGTCCACGAATTGTAGTTTTTTTTTTTGTTCATATTTTTCTAATTCTAAGAAATTTTCCATATACTATCCTGATTCAAAAATTATATCACAGTATGTTTCTTTGTTGGTAAGAATAAAAACTCTTACCTCCTTGGGTAAAACACCCAGTGGTACAGTTATAGCATTCCATACCTCACACCTGTGCAGTCCTGTTTCTTTCTTACTACTTATTCTTACTATATATTTCTTCTTAGCTTTATTTGCCTCTTCACTTCTTCTTTCTCCTTCTTATACTGTCTTTGTATATGCTTTTCTTTTTGTAGTGCCTTCTACAACCTCTTCTTCCTGTATTCTCTGCATAATTTTGCCCTATGATACCACCAGCTCACTCTCTGGTTTACTTTGGTTGATCATTTCTTTCAGGTACACATCCCACAATCCTCTGGATTGAAGATTTGTGACAATACATCCCTGTTTACTTTCTTCTTCTCCCTCGAACAGCTTCTCCTGGAATAAAACCTCCAAATCTGGAACCACTCTGCCAAATTTATCTAATGCTCCTTTCTCCTCCAGTATTACCAACTTTTCCATCTTTTCCATTTCTTTTAGCTGCTTTTCATGTAAAGGCTCAGTCATCTCCACACTTGTTTTTTTCTTTTTCCATACTTAAATTTTGATCACTCAAACTCGCCACACTTCCTCCTGTTTTTCTGGGCTGCCTACGTGCCTGGAATGGAAACAGGAAGTAGAATGTGCTACCAACAGTAACATCCCAGTATGCTAACAAGTAAGGGAAGTTCCCTAATGCCCTGGCCAAATAACCCCTAGTAGTATAAATACCACCTCAGGTGTCCCCCGAAAAACGTCTACTAGCCTAGTGGGACTACTTCAGTTAACAAAGGATAAATAAATAAAACAATAAAAACACAAGCACTTTCTACATTACCAGTTGTAACATAACATGATAGCCCCTTTGGTAATTTCCTAGCAGATGGTGCCAGTAGGTAAGGACAGGACTGCTAGGAATATCAAAAAGTGCAGGGTATAAAGAGCATCTATGGGGAAGAGCAGTTTTAGCAGTGTGTAGCATACAGAAGCAAGCATTTGTGGCTGGTATCTTTAACACAATTACCTGAAGATGTCAGGTGATCAGAGGCAGCTAGAGAAAGATGACTATACTAAGAAGACTCACAGACAACAGATGCTTATTTGCCAGACTGCAGCAGTATGTTAAAGACTTTATTTTGTGTGCCAGGGACTTTGACTTTCATGCAGAACAAGTCACCAATTACAGAGACTCCTTAACAGTGCACCCTTAATGTTGGTTACATATATGAAAGGCCCAAGTTAAAAGGATTGTCACCACTTGACAATACAAAATCTGATAAAAGAGACTTGATATTTTGCTTACCTTGATTTTGTAACTGTTACAGCTCAGCAGGATGAGAACTAGCAAAAGAGACACTCTGTTATTTGCTTTACTTTTGGAATATAAATGTTACTACTTGTCAGTTCAGGACCTGAGAGAGAAAAGGATAGAGAGTGAAAGAGAAGGAAAAAAGAAGAAAGAAAGGAAGACCATTTAGTTAACTGTTGTGATTTGGGCTCTTTTACAACTGTTACTTGAAAACTGATTGCAAGGTACTATCAAGTCTGCCATTTTGTTCCTGTTAGCACCTTTTTATCATAGTGTGGCAGAAGCGGCTGCTTGGACCAGTAAGTGTTACTGCATAATACAAGTTGTATGTTCTGCCAAGAATTTTGAGATTCTACCTGTCAACATATATTTTATATATTTCTTTTTAGATTTTCATCAAAGTCTTTCAGTCCACACTTAAGTTTCTGTAACTGCCAGCTTCACATTCAGACTTTGGTAAATCACCCAAAATGCCTTTATAACTACCAAAACCTGGATGACCAAGAATCATCTTGCCCTAAACCCAAACAAAACAAAACTCCTATTATTGACCATAAAAAAACACTCTCCTAAACAAGACTGAATTTGTTATACATTCTCAAAACAAAAACACTATCGAGGTCATGCCCCACACAAAACTACTAGGCATCACCATAGATAAAAACCTAACATTTGACCTACTTGTGCACAATGGTATCAAAAAGACAAACTGAGTATCCTCTATAGACATAAACATCTCCTTAACCTCTCTACAAAACAAATCCTTGCCTCAACCTTTCTTCTACCTTCTCTCTTATATGACACACCTCTCCTTACCAGCATCCATGCCTCTCTGAAAACTAAGATTGAGTCCTGCTGCAATAAAATTGTCAGGTTTGCAACTAATGCAAAATATTCCTCCCATCACTGTTCCTTCTTATACTTACTGAATTGGCTTGAGCTTCCACATCATCTCACATACCTACAATTAACTACAGCAAATACAATTATCTTCAAACCATCAGATTTCCCAGCCCTTACTTCTATACTTACTCACTACCACCCAAACAGGCCTCTCAGATCTGATAATCAACATCTCCTGAAAGTAGAAAAACCTAACCTACCAGCTGGTCACAAGCTTTACTCTTTTTCCACAGGCAAACAGTGGAATGCCCTCCCATTACAGACAAGGACCACTTGTAATGCCTCTTCCTTTAAAAAGTCCCTATGACAACACCTCTCCACTTTATGGAACTGCACATGTTCAAATCCTGCACCTTCCAAAACCTAAGGCCCCAGATCCACTACTACTACCACCTTCATTAACTTACTTCTCTCTATTCAAGCTCCTCTACTAATACAATTATTATAGACATATTATCTGGGCCTACCATGTTGAAATAATTAATTAAAAACTATATAGATTATTGTGTGTGACATGAATTCCTAAGTTGTATTTCTCATTGATATACTGAACATGTACCCTCATGTTTTTCATGTTACATCTTGCAAAACATATCTTCACAAGTAGTTAATATTCTTACTACATTACTAAAAGTTAAGTTCTTCATGTTTTCTTAGTATACTTCACTGTGATAACTCACTTGTGTATTCAACTGGACCTCTTAAATTATACTGTAATCAATGTAGTTTGTTAATGTTGAGTTTTTACCCTGTTTATTCTACTGTGACGGAGACTCTTCTACTGTGCGTACATGTTGATGTGGAGCTTTTTTCCCCAGGCTTCCACTGAAAATGGGCTCACTTTGGCCCAGTGGACCATCCTGGTAAACAAATGCAAGTAAATAAATAAAATAAATAAATTTACAATCCCATTTTTGACACAGTTTTCCCATCTTTACATTTGTTACAATAAAATGTGTTTTCCTAAAGAAACCTCTGATCTTTGCTGCCTCTACTAACTACACAACCAGCATAAATTAAAAAAAAACTGCTATTTACCAGACTAAGCAAAGTTTAGCTTTGAAATTATCTTTTACTTCTAGGAACCAGAAATATATTAACTTTAATTAATAAATAATTAATAAAATAGATCATAAGTTGAGAAGACATAAGTTGGTCCAGTGTGTGTGTGCGTGTGTGTGTGTGTGTGTGTGTGTGTGTGTGTGTGTGTGTGTGTGTGTGTGTGTGTGTGTGCGTGTATTGTGGGGGAGGATCAGAAACTTGCCTTTGAGGGAAGAAAGGTTAAACTCAATTATCCATCACTCTAGACCTTACTCATCTTAAAATATATTTATTTTCTTCTTGTTTAACAGGAAAGTCCAACTGGGTCATGCAAGACCTTTTTTCAGTGGAGGCCTGATGGAGGCTTGGGAAGAAAAGCCCCCATGCATTCAAATAAAGACATGTACAGAAGTGACAGAAATAATAATCCAAATATTAACATGATATTAACAATGCATAAAATACAAATTAAAAGAAGAGGAAAGAAAATAATATAGTATTTGTGAAAGTACAGTATGGTACATTCTCATTTGTTCATAGCCTTGAGTAACAAAAGGTGAAAATGGAGAGTAGGGCTGATGCTCTGCAAAGTATAAAGCAAGTAGGAGAAGAATTATATGATGTTACTGGTAAAAATGGTGTAGAAGTAGGGATAATAAGTCAAAGTTTACCAAAAGTAGTAGCATTGATGAAAGTTTTGTAAAACCAGTGTAAGACAGGAGGGAAAAGGTAATATGACTATATGAAAATAGTATCAAAATGAATACAATAAGCAATAAAATGGATTGTTGAGACTGTGTTATAGAGGTATAGCCTGAGAAATATTGTTAAAGTGACACTTCATGGTCAGCATGTACTATGGAAACTGCAGAAAGATTGTGCAGATCAGTGCTTAAGACCTACTAGATGAGAATGATTATGATGATGGAGTGATCCAATGGAGAGATTTTAGTGTGAGGACTACTTTATGGAAGCCACTAGCAATCCCAGAAAATCTCATCACCTACAGGCAGTAATAATACCTGACTTTGGAATACATTTTGTATTGAAATTCAAAACTGGCTCTCTTTGTTATCATTCCAATCTAAAATTAAAATGTATTATATTGACCAGAGCCAGATTCATCTCTAGATGACCTAGGAAGTTGCCTAGGGCCCGCTGGCTTGGGGGGGAGCACTGGCTGGGAGCTGCCATAAAACTTACATGCCTTCTTTTAGAACACACTCTGCATGCACATGATATTTCTTCTTTAAGGACACACACAAAGTGCATCCTTAATAGTGTCTGTGTGTTATACAACAGACATGCATGGGAGTTTTATGAAAAATGAACAGCTGTGTGTTGTTTATGAAGAATTACTTGAACAGGTGTGTATGTGTGTGTGTGTGTGTGTGTGTGTGTGTGTGTGTGTGTGTATGTGTGTGTGTGTGTGTGTATGTGTGTGTGTGTGTGTGTGTGTGTGTGTGTGTGTGTGTGCGTGTGTGTGCGTGTGTGTGTGTGTGTGTGTGTGTGTGTGTGTGTGTGTGCGTGTAATGCTCCAGTTAGGGACAGCCAGTTTGTTAACTTATTCAGGCTCAAACTCTATAGCTCAATTATAGGAGACTAGAACCTGAATCCTCTATACCAACCACCAAACTGTCATCAGCAGGTACATTTTCAAGGACTCTTGAGGTTTCAGTGCATTTTCAAAGAATGTTGAGTTTCTGTGTATTTTTAAAGAGTGACGAGTTCCAGTTCATTTTCAAGGATTAATGAGCTTCTGTGCATTTTCAAAGAATCCTGAGGTTCTGTGCATTTTCAAGGAATGATGATTTTCAAGTGAAGAAAAGTTTACTGTTGCTCTTTTTAATTCTGTTTTCAATGTGTAACAGTTTTGTTTAGCGAATGGCCATCATCAGATTTTGTGCTAGAGGATTTGAAGGCAGTGTTAGTAGCACAACAAGTAGCATACTTACCCGTTGGTGCAAAAGGCTGTGGCTTCTACTCCCACTCCTTGTAGATAGAGTGCTGATATTGCAGTGCCCTTTAAGGGTACATGGGGGGATGCTGCCCTCTTGATTGTGTCTGTTTGGATGAGATGCCTAGTAACTATGAGCCTGTTGCCAATTTGACAGCCTTTCCCTATTGCAATATTACCAGCTTACCAATTGTTTTAAAGGTAACATGGACAATTTATTCTTCAAGGGCAGCAGGTACTGTGTTTGTACATGAAACACTGAAATGTAAAGTTGTTTTTCAGCAGCAGCCTCTTCATTAGTTATAGATCTCTTTAATGTGAAATTATTCAGATGACATTTACTTCTGCAGAGATTGTGCATATCGAATGATATTGGTGAATTTCAATGACAGACGTGTGAGTGGGTTTCTGTGGTTGAAATGTTCTGTAATGGGTAGTTTTGTCATTATTGGTTCATATGTTTTGTTTCATTGCTCACTAGAAAAATGTTTAAACCTACAAATTTAAAACTCACTCTAACAAGCTGTGCTGTATTACACAGGGAATATAATTTAATACAATCAGGATGGTGCATCAAAGAATACATGCATGTATGCATAGTCCTAAAAATGTGAACAAGGGGCCTGTGACATGCAAACAACTCAAAGGTAAGCTTAATTTGCCATGGACCAGATGCATTTTCTTTGAAAATGGGTTTCAGTTCTATTCCAGTGAATATGAGCTTCAAAGGCAGGGAAGTGTACTGTTCATTGTGAGACTGTATTTTTTGTTTAGCAAATGGCTATCAGTGATTGTGCTATAAAATTTAAAATAAAAGTTTTATCTCTAATCATTGTAGAAGTGAAGAGAAAAATAGTGTGTACACTGACAGGTCTGAAGAGTGTTTATGGTAACTGGGGAGAACTAGCTAAGTAATGGGACACTGAAATGGTAGGGGTTTTTCGTGGGGGACTGCTGTGGGGGGGGGGTGATTCATTACCTTACCTAGAGTCCCATTTAACCATGATCTGGCTTTGATACTGACAAGAGATTCTGTACTGGTCTTAGTATCACCTGTAGTTTGTTTGTTTATCTACTTAAATAACAAATATTCCAGCATACATTCACTCAGTCTGTAGGTTATGTTATAAGAAAATAACTGAAATATTGTAATCATGGCTGTATATTATTGTTTAGAGAAATATGTCTGCTAATGATCTGAAACAAAAGTGGTTTGTATACTGTAACATACAATAGAACATTCTGCACTTATACTATAAATAGGACTCCTCTGGACTGTACTTTCTGAGTATAGATGTGTAGGCTCAGGAGAATCGAGATATCAAAATGCAGTCAATAAACGCAGCAATAAAAATGGTCATCTACTAATAAATCTACTTACCGTTTATAACTGCTTAATTTTTGTTTAGTATCTATTCTTATGAGCTTGAACAAGTGTATAAACTGATGATACATAAAGAACACATCATTCTGCATTGTTTACCCTTTTTACTTTTATTTCTGGATCTTGCAAACCATTTTGAATTGCATTTTCTTCATCTGTATGCTCTTCTTATTCTGCTTTTACTTTCAGGCTGAGAAATCCATCTGAATGTTTCTTTGCATGTGGATCAGATTCAGCCTTTATTTTATTTATTTATTTATTGACTCATAAAGACCATTCCACATTTATGACACCATCATGCCTTTGTTTTTCTTTGATGTGTAATATGGTCTTGAAGTTCATAACATTAGTGTGTTTTGGGGGGTGGGTGTAGGTTGTATAATCAGTGCTGAAAGATGCAATAAAAATGCATTCACTGAATAGTCTTTGTTCACGGGAAACAGCAAATGTGGAATTGTTCTCTGCAACAACGAGTTAGTGATTTAGAAATCAGCAAGCTGGCCTAGAATTCTCACAAGTACATGCATCTGTAAAATATATATAGTCAGAGAAATAACACCCTTCTGGCTTTTCAGCTTCAAGTGTAATCTGATTATCCCATTTTATGTTTTGTTTTATACAAAAAGCCCTCTAGATTGTAATATATTTTTTCTGCAGTTTGATCAGCAAAACAGTTTCTAAAACAATTACAAAAAAATAGCGTTCTTTCTTTTGTAAAGAATAGAGTCAAATAATTAATTTCTGACTTCAAACCTGGAGACTTTTGTTTAAATCATATCAGGGAACACTTACATATTACATAGCACTGAACAGATCAGTTTTATTGTGCTCTGGGAATACTTTTGAAATGTCTCAGTGTTCATAGTGGTCCTAACAAATAAAGAGAATAAAATCAGTCAGCCAGAGCAAATTAAATGAACTTCTGAAGTGTTCTATTGCTACATACAGACAGACTTTTAAGGTCAAAATCAGAAGAAAGAATACTGCATGAACTCACAAAACTAAAAACAGATGAGGCATTGGGATCACCTGATACCCAAATTACAATATTACGAAAGCTGAGTGGCAGAAATGGCAGAATCTACTTTCACAAATCTGTGATGAGGGAAAACTACACTTCAGGAATGGCAGTTGCCATTCACAGTTCAAATATATGAGGGATGATGGAATTACTGCCCGGAATAACTGGAACATCATAAAAGGTCAGGTCTATAAAATCATTTTAACTAATTACTTTGACTGGCTGATAAGAGTCCTGCAGGACTGATGAATACAGAAATAGATATGGCTGTCTTGAGGTACAATAAAGCATTTAAACTAATAAAGAGAGTGCAGTTGTTAATGAAGTGGACACTCTGACTGTGGTACAAGATGGAAAACTGAGTGGTGACATTGGCAATAGGTGATATGTAAGTATGAATCAGATAAAAAGGTAAGGAAATTGTACCTAAACAAAGTTTAAACTTGATGATTTAAAAGCATTTGCTAAGATACTGGATGTAATGGGTACCAGTCCTGCATTTCCTTATTTTATTTTATTTTATTTTTAGTGCAATAATAGGTGTTATTGTAGACAAGAGAGACATAAAAGCATAGTTTAAATGAGACCAAAACGTACGCAACCCACTTACAGTCTGAGAGCTTTCATCTGCAAAGAACAGCACTTGCCTTAGCTGCCATAGAAAAAGCATTTAGCAAAGTCCCACCTATAATCTTGAATACTTTGCCATAAATAGCCCATAACAATGACAACCTTCAAGTATTTTGCAAGCTACTAAAAATATCAACCTGCAGCTAGATACAAGTGCAGCTATCCCAGGAATCCTGATTAAGCCACTTCTGAAAATACTCTAGTCCATATGTATTCTTACAGGACTAGTAGTGGCTGTGCTATTTGTTTACAACTCAGAAACTCATTCCATGACAGCTGATATACTATTGTAAAATATGTAAACATTTCTTTTATTACAGATATCGTGAAGGATAATTTACATAATTATCATCATCTTCTTCATCATGATCACTTACCATTTTGCTCTATTTTTAAGTGAATGTAGTTCTTTTTGTTCAACTTTATTAGGGAATGTATACTTTTTTTTAGGCAAAATAAACACCAATCTGACTACTATGCATGTATCTAGTACACTTTTGAGCATTTATATGAGTTGTTCTTGTTCACGTATTAACTACTTTATGTCTGCTGTTACCATTTGGCCCGGGTCATTACTGAAAATGGTCCAGTATTTTGAACCAGTCCACTTACTCAGTTAACAGTTCTCATTAGGGATAATATACAATTATTGAGCATGGAATGGGTAAAGCCAATCTATAACCTAATGGGATAGGTTATTTCGCGTACATAAAGGAATGGGCTGAAATGGCAGCTAGCCTAGTATTTACCTATCATCATTCTCTTTCGGCTTTTCCCGTTAGGGGTCGCCACAGCGGATCATCTCTTTCCATTTCTTCTTATCCTCTGCATCTTGCTCTGTCACACCAACCGCCTGCATGTCCTCTCTCACCACGTCCATAAACCTTATCTTAGGCCTTCCTCTTTTCCTCTTACCTGGCAGCTCCATCCTTAGCATCTTTTTCCCAATATACCCATCATCCCTCCTCAGCACATGTCCAAACCAATGCAATCTCGTCTCTCTTGCTTTTCTCCAAACTGTCCAACATGAGCTGACCCTCTAATATACTGATTCCTAATCCTATCCATCCTAGTCACACCGATTGCAAATCTTAACATCTTTAACTCTGCCACATCCAGCTCTGACTCCTGCCTTTTTGTCAATGCCACTGTCTCCAACCCATATAACATAGCTGGTCTCACTACACTCTTGTAGACCTTCCCTTTCACTCTTACTGATACCTGTCTGTCACAAATCACTCCTGACACTCTTCTCCACCCATTCCACCCTGCCTGTACTCTCTTCTTCACCTCTCTTCCACATTCACCATTACTCTGAACTGTTGATCCCAAGTACTTAAACTCGTCCACCTTTACCAACAAAGGAAATAAATAAATACATACATATATACATAATATTATTGCCATTTTAGGAGGAGTAAGCTCCCCCACCAAAACAGTAATTATGCAGATTTTGGATGTCAGAAGCAAGTAAATCTGAGAAAAATCTAAAAATATTGTATTGGTGGTACAAGGTCTCATGAAGTAATAATATAAATGGAGGAAAGTGTGATAGTCAGGCGGCTGCAGTCTACAGTCTATACTGTATATGTTAGGGCATGGGGTTTGGTCTTGCAACATGCAATTCACACACACACACACACACACACACACACACACACACACACACACACACACACACACACACACACAAAACACATAACCAAATATGTGTATTTATTTGTATTTGTTCTGGTGTTCTGCTTGATGCCTGATTTCTATGATGTGTTTTGTGAAGTTTATGATATATGTACCTATAACTGCACTGTACATGGCACACTGTCTGCAGCTAAGTGACTCACAACAACTTGTAGTATGATAGACTTTACTTTTAGATAGGAATGTATCTCCCTACAAAAACATAACAAAACACAATAAATAACAAATTTCTCCATTTGTATGATGCAGTTTTCACTCTTGTTGTCCTTGCAAGCAGTGTCTGGAGAGTGTCCTATTATTTTCTGTTTATACACAAACTCTTCCTGAGCAGCATCAGTAGCACAAGAGGTTGCACACTCACCTTTGGTGCAGAACTCTGTTAGTTCTATTTCCACAGCAGGTAGATGGATTCCTGGCACTACAGTGTGGCATAAGGGGGGTGTTGCACTCCTGAGTGTTGTCCTTCAAACGAGATGTTAGACCAATCTCTCATCTGTTCATATCACTGGTAACTCAGGTTGATGTAAAAGATTTCACTGCACCTATCAAAAAGAGTATGGGAAGCTCCCAGATGCCCTTGCCAAATTTCCCCAAGTAGTGTAAATACCACCTTTGGTCTCCCCTAAAAAGAGGAACAAACCAATAAAGTGAACAATGGATCCAAGCCAACGCAAGTAGACCACAAAGCCTTTAGAAGTAAAATTTAATCAAGCTGAAGTGCGTTTAATTTCGTACACTTTTCGTCGGAACCCAAGCTCCAACTTCTTCAGAGAATTTTCAAACAATGGTTTAATCAAGACAACATCAATAAATAACCTCTGTGTAATTAAATCCAATTGATTAATCATTCAATTAACTCTGAGATTTTTGAAATTTAAAAGCACAAACACGTTCCTAAAATGAATATAATAAACAACAATTCGTAAATGTATTTTAAAGATGATACACATTTGTGTGTTCCTATAAGGAAGTGTTGAAATACTTAGGAAATGTTTAAAACATTTTTTATAAAGTAGCATAATTGAAGTGAAATAGTAAAATGTTATAATAGCATAATAACAATAACATTGTTCCCTGTTTGGGTTCCCTTCAAAAATGTTGGAGCTTGGGTTCCGACGAAAAGTGTACGAAATTAAACGCACTTCAGCTTGATTAAATTTTACTTCTAAAGGCTTCGTGGTCAACTTGCGTTGGCTTGGATCCATTGTTCGCTTTATTGGTTTGTTCCTGTTTTTTGGAGTTGTCAGTTTTTTCTTTCATGGACCCGCTACCTAGTAGTTCTACACCTAAGTGTACGCCTGTTTCCAATGATGAGGAGAATGAAGGGAATTTAACAGTTCTCATTGGACTACTTACACAGAGAGTAGAAACTCTCTCTCAAAGGATGGACAATGCTTGCTTTTTCCAAGACGAATTTAGGAATTCCAGAGGCAACAGACCCGAAGGGGTAGCTCAAAAGGATTCCAGTACGCTGCATGTTTCTTCTAATGGCAGCGCTAACAATAATAGCACAAACAGTTCTTCTAACACTTGTAGACCAACGATGGATTCTAATATTCAACATGGAACGGAAGATAGAACCCAAATACCAACGGACTTTTACATTTAATCAATCCCATGGGGCTGACAATATCAGGACAGAACAAGAGGTAAGGAACGATTTATCTCTTAAGTTAAATGACTTTGACAGTAAACTATGCAAAGTACGTAAGTTACAATTAGAGGTAGCTTACTTCCACGAGTGCCTAAGACTGAAAATAGTACCTAAAGGTCTTAGACAGTGGACATTTCCAACAGGGCTTATCGAGGGCTCTCAATTCCATGCAGCATTGATATCTTTATTTGATAAACATGGATTTGAATCACTAGATTTATTATGTGAGCATTACCAGTTAGCAATTAATGTTTTACTAAAAGAAATAGAGGAACTTGACAACATTATAACAACTGACACCAGTTTTACTAGGTACAAGTTTGAATATGACAGATGTTTCTCTAGTATAGATGATTATCTATTTAAACTTAATCAAACTAAAATTAAGAAAATCAACAGAGACATCAATGAATATAATGAAGGGAAAGCCTACCCAAAACTACCGACTGTACAGAGACTGACACCTAAAGACACCACTACTACTAACTTCCAGAATTTGCCCATGGAGAGCAGCCAACCACCCCAAGTTGAACCTACGGGATCGACTAATGACGGAGAACTAGACCCCCATTATGAAGGGTCATTTGCTAACAGGAGGAGTGAGAGGATCGCCCAACAACAAAGTAATAATTATGGTCATAATAATAACAACCAGAGGAACAGTAATACTACTAATGTTTCTGGGGCCCAGAAACAGAATGCTAATACCACTACTTCTAGCACTCGAAATTTTCACAACACAGCCTCACGAACAACTACAAGGAACAACAGACAGACGAGGAACAGGAGGAAGAAGTGGTAACACCAGGGGTTTACAGCGACTGTTTTTCTGAGCAGATACCTACTTGTAAGATACTGCTTAACTCTGGACATGACTTTAAAGTATACAATTTCGCTGACTTACTTATTGACACTGAAATAGTAGAACTATTATCAAAGGGATACACATTTATTCCTTCTACGCAGTTTGATTTAGCTTCTACTTTAATTAATTTGAAACTTTTTATAAGAAAAGTGAATTTACTAAGTTTGATGGGCAGTGACCTTAACACTCAATCTGAATATTATGTCTCTAGTGTGTATAATCCACCTTTACACCCATTACTATCTTTATTCGAAAAAATCACAGAAATGGATCTGAGGAATTTAAAGGAATTTAAGAAAGACCATTTTCACTACAAACACAACATTACTAGGGAACAAAGGGCAATTTTAAACCTTTTGAAACAGGCACATATAAGAATCATGAAACCCGATAAGGGAGGGGGGTTAGTAATCATGTCAACCAATGATTACGACAGTAGAATGTACAATATACTTGAAAACAAGACTTACTTAAAAGCCTCTATTAGTGAAATGAATGAGGCCTATATGGGAGTAAAAGCACTCATTGAAGAACTATACATTGAGGCTAGAATTGACAGAGATATGTACAACTACTTAGTACAACCAGCACCAAGAACCTCTGCACTCTTTGGGGTGCCTAAAGTTCACAAAAATGTTAATAATCCACCTATGAGAGCACTTGTTGATGGTAGGAACAGCATTACGTATACATGTGCAAAAGTAGTAGATAGAATGCTTCAGAAATACATTAGGATGGAGAGACAAATATGCAAGGACTCATGGTCCTTTCTAAAAGCTATTGACAACTTAACATTCTTAGCTGACAGTTTTTTCGTCACAGTTGACGTCAAGGATTTATACTCTTCCATCCCACACGATGTTGCAATTGAATGGGTGGCCCATATGATGGAAATATTGGGAGCTCCAACTAATGAAATTAAATTAGTAGAAGAATTAATTGACACAGTCCTATCATACAACTACTTAATGTTTAATAAGGAGATTTTCCATCAGAAGATTGGGGTAGCCATGGGCTCCCCATGTGGCGCAAGTCTAGCGAACCTTGTTATGGCATTTTGGGAGAGATCCTTTGTTTTAACTAACACCCAGGTTCCTTGACGACATTTTCATCCTCGTGAATGGTTCCGAGGAAGTAGTGGGTAATTTACTACTTATTTTTAACAACAGCACTAATTTCCTTAGCTTTACACATAAATTTGACAAAGACATGATAGAGTATTTGGATGTCCATCTAAGAAAGGACTACCATGACAAAAAGTATATTTCCAAGATTTATCGTAAAGATACATACTCTAACATGTTCCTACATTTCAGTAGTTGCCACCCAAAACACAAGAAGAAGTCAGTGGTTAAAGGGCAAATGGTGAGAGCGGCAAGGATGACCACTAGGGAGGATGACTTTTTGGAAGAATGTTCTATTTTAACCAACTTCTTCCTACAAAGAGGTTACCCTTTAGAATTCATCCATAACATATTTGAAGAAGTCAAAAACAAAAGAATGGCAGGCGAATATGTCCCTTTACTAAATGGGAACAAAAAACAACAACTTACTAGTTTAGAGATTACTAACTACCGTGAACCTAGTTTTTATGGGGGGTTTATCATGACATTTAATTTAGATGCTACTGATATTAGGAACATTGTTGTAAAAAACTGGGAGCTCCTAACAAATGACAATCATTTCCATGTAATAATCCCCAGTCAACCAAAAATTACATACAAACGGGGAATTAATCTAAAAGGTATTTTAGAGAGCAACCGACAGCCGTTTACAAGCATAGCAGGCATGCACAAATGTAATATGTGTAGACAATGTAAATATATAGAAGAGGGAAACAACTTCACTATAAGGGACAACATGTACCAATCCAAAGTTAAGTTTAACTGCCAAAGTAGACAAGTGATTTATTTGGCAAAATGTACTCATTGCACAGCATTCTACGTTGGCAAGACGGATAGAAAATTACATGAAGGAATATACGAACACATTAACTGCATTAATAAGGATAAACTAGAGAATGCTTTGGCTAGACACCACAGTGAGAATGAAGGACATAAATTCTTGTTCCGAGCAATTGACCAACTAACAAGAGATGACAGAGGGGGGCCGGAGTCACTTAAACTTGAAAAGAGGGAGCTTATTTGGCAACTTAGAACAAACGCAAGCCAATTTCCAGGTATAAATGAAATGACATCTATTAAATGCATTTTGAGACTAAAAAACCTGGACAGGTAGTGACGGTTTTAGCCTAGATTATACAACTTATACAAACTCACTGTCTATATGAAATTGGTTATCACTAACCTCATAGAGGTATTGGGAGACTAGCTTAACCACAGTTTACCATTATGGATATGCATATATACATATTTATCTTCACAACTTAATTATAACACCTGGCATAAGTTATCATAGGGTTTCTCACCCACTTTTTTACATTGTCTTTTTATATATTATATACTTCATATTTTATATTTTTTATATTGTCTTTTTACATTGTCTTTTTGCACTGTCTTTTTGCATTGCCTTTTTATAGTGCCAATTTCCATGGTTGTTTTGATACATTTTGTTCATGACCAAGTATAATATTTTAGCCACATATTGCTTACTAAGTGATGCACATATATATGTGTTTGGGTACGTAACTGATTGTGTATTTTCATTCATTCATTCATTTATTCGCGCATTTATGCGTGTGGATGTGAGTTCACGCCTACATGCATTCATGTGAGCGTGCGTTCGCACATGTAAATATACACTGCAATTACGTTCACTAGTTGAACACATTTTTAAACGCACAATGAGTTTAATAATATTTACAAAAAATTCTTCATCGAATTACTACTTAGTTTGCTAGGTATATGTGGCATTTATCGCACACAATGCATGTATTTGTTCAAAATACGTCTTGGAGAGTAGAGATTACTTACACCTATATATGCCACCTAGAGAGTTAATGAACTGTGCTTAACTTTATGGATTATTGTCAGCACTAATGTACTGACTTGGTTTTAAACATATAAATAAATACTAACAGGTTTTTAATTGTCGCCAGGTATATAAGGTTTATACCGGAGTGAGGCATACATTTTTGAAGGGAACCCAAACAGGGAACAATGTTATTGTTATTATGCTATTATAACATTTTACTATTTCACTTCAATTATGTTACTTTATAAAAAATTTTTTAAACATTTCCTAAGTATTTCAATACTTCCTTATAGGAACACACAAATGTGTATCATCTTTAAAATACATTTACGAATTGTTGTTTATTATATTCATTTTAGGAACGTGTTTGTGCTTTTAAATTTCAAAAATCTCAGAGTTAATTGAATGATTAATCAATTGGATTTAATTACACAGAGGTTATTTATTGATGTTGTCTTGATTAAACCATTGTTTGAAAATTCTCTGAAGAAGTAGGAGCTTGGGTTCCGACGAAAAGTGTATGAAATTAAACGCACTTCAGCTTGATTAAATTTTACTTCTAAAGGCTTCGTGGTCTACTTGCGTTGGCTTGGATCCATTGTTCTCTTTATTGGTTTGTTCCCCTAAAAAGAGGCCACTGTCCTAGCTGGACTAACCTGGTTAGCAAAGACTAGATAAACAAAATGTCTAATGGAGGTTAATTATTACACCCAATATCTTCCTTGTTGGAACTTTGAAAAAACTCCTTAAAATGAATTAGTATACACCTGAGGCATACTACCAAATGCAAGTTATGCATGCTGCATGCCTTCATCTATGCTGTCCCTCACCTATGTCATATAAGTGATCCCATGTAAACCATTTGGCAAGTAAGTTAAGGCTATATCCTGTAGCCAAGATTACATTTCTTTCTTGGGACTTGGGAAAAAATGAAATAAGGAAATAATGATCTATGTCATGCATTGTGAATGCTACATAATATATTTGTTCTTAACAGCACTGTACCTGACACAATGTCTGATCGTGTGCACATCCCTTTGTCACTTGGTAGCTGTTTGATTCCAATTAGCTGTTCTGAAGAGTAAATTTGTATGCTGAGATTTGGAAGCAAAATGTATCTGTCATTCATGTATGTAGCTATGTGTATATGTGCAATATCCACAGTCATTTGTGCAAATGTGTTTAGGCTATCAGCGAGGTCCACAAATGATCACAGCTGAACTGCATAGAGGCCATTTATTTAAATGCATGATGTCCTTGAATGTGTCTATACAAATGCACTAATAGTGAGATGTAAATGAGGAATGATGTCATTCTTTGTATATGCTAATGAAGTATTCTCTATAACATTTTCGATTCAGAGTGAAATTTTCCCGCTTGTTCCCATTATCTGCAGATATATTATATAAATAGAAGTCGTGCCAAATCTATCTGAGTTGCAGTCCATAATAATGCTGTCACTTGCTGCTGGTTTTGCTATTTCCAGGTGTGAGCTGCTTGTCTTGGCTGGGACAAAACCACTTGTGTCCAGTGGCATGTGCCTGCAAGAAGGCGAAAATATTAAGAAAGGATAACTCACTATAATTTTGATAATCAGGAAATTCTTGATAGGTTCAGTGTGGACATGGACATTATAAGTGTATTATTATGGACTGGAACAGACAGTCAAGAGGAGATGGTTAACACTTGCACCACACCTCCAGCCGCACACAGACCTACTAAAACAGCACTGGTAAAAAATACACATAAATACACAAAATCATACTCGGAGGCTCTAAATAAAAACCTGCAAAAGCATCAGAGACCTCCAAAGCAGACATCCAAACAACCTGCACTTCCCGTCACAAACCAGACAACACATAAAACACAAAATCAGTGTGCCACACAATCACAGCCCTTAAGGCGAAATAACATACCTAACACACTAGTAATAGGTGACTCTATAGTCAGGCACACTGACGTCCCACTCACTAGGCTGGACAAGCAGAAGGTTACTGTTAGCTGCCTGTCAGGAGCCAGAATCCGCCACATAACACAAGCACTCAGGTCACTCCAAAATGAGTAGAAATATGATTCTGTCATTGTTCATGTTGGTGTGAATGACCTGAGATGTACCTCCCTGGACTACATGAAAACAGACATGGAAGAGCTCTCTGATCATTCAGTCCAGGTTGGTATGACCCTGACCCCGAGTAGCATCCTGCCCTCACCAAGAATGATACCTTGGTATAAAGAAAAAATTATCAATTTCAACAATTGGCTAAGCTTCTGGTGTCATTCAAAGGTGATCCAGTGTCTGTCAGCCTGGGACGACATGCTCGACAAGCCGCATTGCTTCACAAGAGATGGCTTGCACCTGTCACCCCTAGGCTTTCGAATACTGGCCAAGGCTCTTGCTGCCCCCATAGTGCCTTTTTTAGGCAAGGCTCAAAAGTCAAATCCACCTCCGTAAACAGCACAATTAACAAAAAATTGAGGGTTATGCTACTCAACGCCAGGAGTTTAAATCCCAAAATACACATGCTCGAAGCACTCCTCAGTATGGAGAACATCGACATCTGTGCAGTAACTGAAACCTGGTTCAAGGCTCCAGAGAGCACCCCAGCACTACCAGGCTACAACTCATACCACAGATTTCGGCCACAGAACACGGACCAAAACACAAAAGGAGGGGGTGTATCCATATTCATCAAGGATACCTACACCTCCAGGTTAGTGGCACAGCATGATACCTCTGAGATCATCCATGTGCAACTAACATCGGGCAAATCTGCAATGCAAATTGTGGCCTGCTACAGATCACCCTCCATGACCCAGGACCACCACTCCACCTTTCCTGGAGACACTGGAAAACATGAAGGTCCTACCAAACACCCTGATATTGGGTGGTTTCAATTACCCTACCATTCACTGGGGAAACTACTCGAGTACAAATTCCCAGGCCCAGCGCTTCCTGGAATTCATTAACTCAAATGCTCTGGATCAGCTGGTAAACTCCCCTACCAGAGGTGAAAACATATTGGACCTGGTCATCACCAACATGGGCAACAGGTGTTCCACACCGGAGGTCAACCCGTCACTGGTTAGATCAGACCATAAACTAATCACTCTGGATGTTCACACCCTACCACCAACCCCAACTAAGGAAACCACAGTAAAAAACTTTTCTAAAGCAAACTTCACCTTACTTAAGACAGAGGTGGTAAGTTTCACAGTCCCCACGCTAAGGGATAATACTGCCCAAGATGCAGAAACCTTTACAAATGCACTCTATGTGCACCTACAAGGATGCATGGATTGTGCCATCCCTAGCAAAACCAAGACTCACTCCTCTAAGAGAAGGAAACCAGTTTGGTGGACCCCTGCCATAAACAGGCTATACAATAGAAGGAGGAAACCAGTTCAGAAAAAAAGCAAATCCCAAGAAGGAAAGACATCCCTGATCAGTATCAGTAAGAAACTAAGGTCCCTCATGAAATCATGCAAGGCTAACTTTGAAAGAAAAATAGCCAAGGATTCAAAAGATAACCACAAAGCCTTCTTTAGCTATGTTAAGAATCTAAGTGGCAACTCACAGATATGCACTGAACTAGTGCAAAATAGCACAAAATATACTAAACCTACTGATATTGCCAATATCCTGGCAGATAGATTCAGTGCAAACTGCACCCCATCTCACCTCCAAAAGGGCCCACAACAATACTGGAAAAAGTGTAGTGTCCCAAAAATCACAGACACACAGGTGAAAACAGCCCTTTCAAAAGCCAAAAACACAGCATCAGTGGGACCAGATGGTGTCCCAGGCTGCGTCTTGCACGAACTACAGAACAAACTAATCCCCCACCTAAACACGCTATTCAACCTCAGCCTCTCCATAGGCTACATGCCCATAGAATGGTGCACAGCAATGGTTATTCCACAAAGGAGGGGCCACAACTGACCCTGGTAACTATTGCCCCATAAGCCTGACTAGTCTGGTCTGCAAGGCTATGGAGCGCATCATTATGGAACTCATTAACAAAGAAATTGGGAACCTCCAAACACTTGACCCGATCCAGTTTGCCTTTGTTAAGGGCAGATCATGCCTATTAAACCTGGTTGACTTCTTTGAGACAGTCACCAAGGCCATAGACAAGGGAAAGGTGGTTCACACAGCCTACATTGACCTCACCAAGGCTTTCGACACCATTCCCCACTCGGGTATTACAAAAAAACTCACCAGCCTGAACATAAACCCCTACGTCACGAGATGGGTTGCCAACTGGCTTACAGACAGAACTCACAAGGTGAGAATAGCGGGCTCCAGGTCCGACTCTAAACCAGTCACAAGTGGTGTCCCACAAGGCTCGGTCCTGGGACCCCTACTATTCAGCATATACTTCTCAGAAGTACAGGCAAACACAAGAGGACTATGGCTAACCAAGTTCGCCGAATATTGTAAACTGGGAGCCATAATTGACTCTCCGGCTGACACGGACATCCTCCAAAAGGGCCTTACTGAGACAGACTCCTGGTGTCAAAGTCATGGCCTCAAGCTAAATGCCAAAAAATGCATAGTCATCCCATTTGGGAAAAATAGAACACCCACAAATTACCACGTAGGTGGCAGCCCCCTTAATACAGAAGAGGTAATAAGAGATCCGGGGACCCAGGTAGATAGTAATATCTCCTTTGACAATCATATTGCCAAAGTAGTTAGGAAATCCTTCTATGTGTCTCATCTAATTACTAAAGGGTTTGCATCTAGAAATAAAGAGGTTATAGTGCCCCTCTACTCATCACTCATTAGACCCATCATAGAGTACAATGCCCTATTTGGGATGTACCTCACAAGACACTTCCAACAGCTGGAAAGACCACAAAAGTACCACACCAAGAGGATTACTGGCCTCAAACATATGTCCTATGCAGCCTGACTGAAAAAACTCCGGCTGTACTCAGTGGCATATCGCTTACTCAGAGATGATCTCTGCCTGACTTACAAAGCCATGTCCAACTCTGAATTGATGGGCATGCTCCACCTAAAGAAATCTAAGTCACTGCAAGCCACGCGCTCTAGTGAGCTAAACCTTGCCACAACAATAAATAGAACATGCTGGAGAGATAGATTCCTGTCACAGAGACTCCCTATGCTTTGGCACAAAATTCCAAATTACATCAGGCAGAGCCCCTCACTAACACTCTTCAAGAGAAACCTTAACTAGTGGATGGGTAACAGAAAATACACCCCTGGGATCACTTCATTGGCTCTGCTTGACAGAGGATCAGTTGATTAATCAATGGGGAGGCGAAATACGACACACTCTGGCTAGGCTTATAAATGCCCTTGGGCAAATAGCCTAGTACCTACCTATGAACCTATGAACCTATTAGGTATGTTTGACCCCCCACAGGGGTAATGGAGGAATGCGTGGACTTTCTATCTCTGTGGACACTAAACTACATGTAGCTCTCACTTGGGTGGTCTACAGAGACAGACTGGGCAACGGGGATCTCACAGGTTTTTGTCTCCAGAATACTGCAGGAGTTTCTGGATGTCCTCTTGGCACATGTGGATCAGTACATCTCCTTCCTAGTGTCACCTCAGGAGAGAGGCAGGGCTATGTGTGCCCTTTATGGGGTGGCACATTTCCCTGAAGTACTCAGTGAGATAAATTGCACCCATGTTGCAATTAGGGCTCCTTCTGGTCCACAGGGTAAGTGTTATTGCAATAGGAAGAGCTGTCATTCCATTAATTGGCAGATAGTGTGTGATGTATGGGACTGCATCACCAGTGTCTCTTCCCAGCATCCTGGCAGTGCTCACGATTCCCATATCTGGCACATCAGCTCACTCTACCACCTTTTCCTGCATGGTAGGGTTCCCCTTGGTCATCTTGCTGGTAACAGGAAAAATAATTTTCTTTTTATATTGTATTTAAGTAGTTATTCATGTTAAAATGTATTGCTGAATTCTAAACAATTTCTTTCTGTTCTGTCTCCCCCCACCTTTTCCACCTTTTTTTTCCATCTTTCAGGTGATGCTGGATTTACACCAGAGCCATGGCTCATGACACCAGGGAGAAATCCAAGTGGAGCTGTAGAAGAGACCTATAACACATCCCTGTCCCAGACTTGTATTGTCGAAAAGAGGTTCTACAGCCTTACAAAAAGCAGTTTCAGGTGCCTGGATGAGTCTGAGGTTCCATTCAGTATGACCCACCTACTGTGTGCAGGTTAATCAGATCTCCAACTTTAATAGAGCAATCTCTAGTGCCTCAGCTTACACAAAGCCTTCCAGGAGTAAAACAAAATAGAAATCACACCCTATACATACATATACATATATATATATATATATATATATATATATATATATATATATATATATACACACACACACACACACACACACACACACACACACACACAAAAAACCCCCCTCCCTAAAACATCAGTTATACAATTAGGCAAATGCTTAATTAAACAATTAAATAATTTCACAAAAGAAATGCTTTCAAGGAGTAAACGCTCCAGCAGCCAAAGCCAAACCAGTAATAAAAATGAACAAAAACAGTAGGTAATGGAGGGTTACAAGGCTGTAAGATACAAAACACATCCACTTCACAATGATAAAACCAGTTTATTCCAATAACAGAGGTAAGTGCTTTCACCCAAAACGGCTTCATCAGACCATAACCATTTCCAAAACTTAAAAGGTTTAAATACCAATACTGGCGGGAAACACATAACAACTCACTCTTAAAGCAACAGACATCTAAATATATAAACTATGCATAAAAACTATATATAAAAGACTATATACAGATAAGCAGCAAACCTCCACTTAAAACTGTTTGTTAAAAAATACATAATGCATATACAAAATAATGTACATAAAAATATATGCACATATAAAAACATAAAATCAGAGGCAAACTCACTATCTTTACCTAAGCCCTCTAGACCTCAGAAAGGGTTTAATGGATACTTTATCATTAAGGCCAGGGTGTTGATCTACCCTGAGCCTTATGATCCACTTTGCTTCTTGACTCCCAGTATAAGTCTTGATGTCCCCAGCCATGGAATTAGGATGTATCATTTCTATAACCCTGAACCTGAAAACATGGGTCTCATCTGTGTCCCTTCTGAGCCACAACCTGAACAGGATGTGGGAGAGAGCAAGGAAACATTGATCTGTAATATTTCATCTTATATGTTAACTCCAGAAGAGAATGATGTATTATCAAAGGGACTTACTTTTATTCCCACTTGTTTCAGTGATTTCACTGAAACAATGATAGATTTTAAACTTTTTATCAGGAATTTATCCTTGAAGATTAAATTTAGAGGTAGACAGTCCATCCCTGGTGATAAGAAATTTAATAAACCAAGTCAGTATGTTCCTATTGTACACCCCCTAGTGGCTGCATTTAGTAAGCTAGTGGAGAATGATCTATATAAGAGCAGGCATATGAATATTGGTCGGAATCTCAAGAGAGGCAACCTTACGTTTAGACAGAGGAGTGCCTTAGCATGACTACGTGATAACTCCACCATTGCTATAAGACCCGCTGATAATGGCAATTGTATTGTAGTAATGGATATGTTTTTTTACAATGAGTCCATGAAACGGATGTTAAGTGATGAGAGGTTTTATTGTCCCATTGATAGTGATACAGTGTTACTACATGTCCAGAGGATCAATTGTATGTTGGAAGATCTGTTGAAGAGTCACATTATTACAGAAGGACTCTTTGAGTATTTGGTTGTTGATGACCCCCTCATACCTATGATTTGAAGTCTCCCTAAAAATCCATAAGAATAGGGAACAGCCACCTATGAGACCGATTGTCTCGGGTAGGGGGGTGGTCTACAGAGCCTTTATCTATTTACATTGAAAAGTTCCTTAGACCTGTTGTAGATGCCATAAATATATATTAAGGGATACCAAGCAGTTTTTGCTTGATTTGTATACGTACATGAGACAAACGCCTGATGACCTGGATTATCTACTTGTCTCCAAGAATGTCCAATCTCTCTTCACTGTCATCCCCAATAGGGAGTGGGTGGAGAGAGTACATGGGTATTTGAAGGAGTGTACGGGACTTTCCAAGTCCCTTATAGATATACTAATGACTTTCCTGGAAGTGGTATTGGAAAATAATGTGTTTTTTTTGGTACACAATGTTACCTACAAGGAGATGGCATAGCTATGGGCACTTCTTGTTCCAATAGCTACGCCAATCTCTTTATGGCTGCTTGGGAGAGAGAATTTGTGTTTAAGACATGAGGTTATTTATCCTTGATTTCCTTTTACAGGTGTTTTGTGGACGACCTGTTATTTATTTGGAGAGGGACATCAGATTAATTGATTGTATTTATTGATGAAGTTAATAGTATTTCTGAATATCTTAAGTTTAGGTTTGAGTTTTCTGCCACATGGATTCCCTTCTTGGATGTGTATGTAGAGAGATTGGATAATGGGATGCTGAACACAGGCGTCTATAGGATACCTTATCATAGGACTGCTCTTTTGCATAGACATTGTATGCACCCTGGCTACATAGGTTCATAGGTTCATAGGTTCATACTAGGCTATCTGCCCGAGGGCATTTATAAGCCTAGCCATAGTTTTGTGGCTTACGCCACCCCTTAGTTTGGAGAAACTATGCCCATTATTTAGCTGTGCCTCTGTTGAGCAGTGACACTGAGGTAACCCCTGGGGTGTATCTGCGATCTCCCATCCATTGGTCAAGATTCCTCTTGAACAAGGCCAGCGAGGTGCTCTGCCTCACATAAACCGGGATTTTGTTCCACAGCATAGGGAGTCTTTGGGTGATGAATCTATCCCTCCAGCACGTCCTATTAATAACCGTGTCGAGGTTTAAGTCACCCGCCCTTGTGGCTCTGAGGGATCTAGATTTTTTGAGATGAAGCATATTCATCAAATCTGGGTTTGACATGGCCTTGTATGTCAGGCATAGGTCACCTCTGAGTAAGCGGTACGCAACTGAATATAACTGGAGTTCTTTCAGTCGTACAGCATAAGACAGATTTTTGAGAACCTTTATCCTTTTGGTGAGGAACTTTTATGGCCTCTCCAGCTGCTGCAAGTGTCGGGTCAGATACATTCCGAATGGGGCATTGTACTCGATCATTGGTCTGATGAGTGATGAGTATAGGGAGACTATGACTTCCCTTGATCTAGATGTGAATCCCTTCATGATAAGGTGGGCAATGTAGAAGGTCTTCCTAACTACTTTAGCAATATGAGTGTCGAATGACACTACATGTTTAGGAATGCAGTCAGGGGTCAGGCTTTGCTGGTATCTAGATATAACCCTTCAGATGTAGGGTTTTCTAATGAGTTGGAAGAGCTATGTCAGAGATTTAGTGCTCGATCATATAAGATGGATGATATTGAAAAGGGCTTGGATGGGATTTCTATGTTGAGGGGAGGCACAGTTGTCCCTTATTTTTCAGAATTTTATATTAGTCAGAGCGCCACTCATGATGATGGCCATGTAGGAGCAGATTCCATAGAGCACCTGGACAGTATCATTCAACTTAATAACATCAATGGATCTGGTAATATTAGAATTCCTATATTCTATACCAAGGATGTAGGATATATAAAGGATATCATCAGGAATCACTGAGAAGTACTAAGGGTGGATCCTGATGTTAGAGAGATTGCAGATGATGCCCCACAGTTTTTGTATAAGAACAAGTTTAATTTGAAGAGGCTACTGCGTTATCCCAGTAATAGAGAAAGGATTGATGGGCATGATACTTATGGGACTTTTCCTTTTGGGCGATGTAATTTTTGTGGGTTCATAGATTCCAGTAGTACTTTTATTCATCCCCTGGATCAATATGAATGCTTTCCCGGTATTTGCTGATTGTCTAAGCATGTTATTTATCTTGCGTTCTGTGAAATCTGTGGGATTTATTATGTGGGTAAGACTAACAGGAAATTCAGGGATAGGATCCGTGAACATTTATACCAAATCAGGATTGGTTCCACTGTTAATGCACTCTCAAAGCATGTTTTAGTCACAGATGAGACGCATGTTTTCAGGTTCAGGGTTATAGAAAAGATACATCCTAATCCCAGGGGTGGGGACATCAAGACTTATACTGAGAGTCAAGAAGCGAAGTGGATCATAAGGCTCAGGGCAGATCAACACCCTGACCTTAATGATAAAGTATCCATTAAACCCTTTCTAAGGTCTAGAGGCTTTGGTCAAGATAGTGAGTGTGTCTCTGATTTTTTACATTTTTATATGTGCATATATTTTTATGTACATTATTTTGTATATGCATTATGTATTTTTTGGCAAATAGTTTTAAGTGGAGGTTTGCTGCTTATCTGTATATAGTCTTTTATATATATTTTTTTATGCATAGTTTATATATTTAGATGTCTGTTGCTTTAAGAGTACGTTATGTGTTTCCCGCCAGTATTGGTATTTAAACTTTTTAAGTTTTGGAAATTGTTATGGTCTGATGAAGCCCTTTTCGGTGAAAGTGCTTACCTCTGTTATTGGAATAAACTGGTTTTATCTTCGTGAATTGAATGTGTTTTGTATCTTACAGCCTTGTATCACCCCATTACCTACTGTTTTTGTTCAATTAAATAATTTAATCAAACAAAATATTTCCAACAACATTCAGTATTTAGCCCTCTAGGGGTCAAAGTTGAACACTTCAGTATGAATAAAGCTTCTTTATAAAGCAATTTTCTTTTTATGTCACAACATCCCTGCTCATATTCTATTTTTCCAAAACAGTGGCTTTTAAACCTTCCAGATTACTATTATGAAAACATTTAAAATGTTGGGCTAAAGGACTTTCAAGTTTACCAGATCTGATATCCCTGACATGTTCTTGTAGTCGGGATTTTAAAGCTCTTTTAGTTTCTCCTACATAAAATAAACCACAATCATATTTTATTACATATACTACACATTCTAATACAATATAGTAACACTGTAGGATTCAACACCCAGGAAGGACGAAGCAGACTTCAGTACTCCATAAAAGAACTTCTTTATTTATAAAACACAGACAAGCGCTTTCACGCACCAAAGTGCGCTTCTTCAGATCTTCACGTACACATACTGCACATTCTGTAGAACAATTGTATAATTGATGTTTTAGGGAGGGTTTTTTGTGTGTGTATATATAGGGTGTGATTTTTATTGTGTTTTACTCCTGGAAGGCTTTTTGTAAGCCAAGGTGCTAGAGATTGCTCTATTAAAGTAAGATAGCTGGTTGACTTGTGGTTCATTTTATTTTATTTATTTTTTTTTTGTCTGCTGCTGTGTGCAGGTTGTTTACTGCATTTTGCATTCTGCATAATGTGATCATGTGCTAGTCTGGTGCTTCCAATTCCAGTCCCACTACAACTAATGCTGACCATTCGGCAGCAGTGGAAAGAGACGCCATGCAGTTGGCCAGTGTATGTCACTCTAATCCAGAACTATATACCATGACATTCAGATTAGTGTTTCCTTTCTTGTAAAAACACACAGAGCATAACTGATGCATGCAGCGATACCTGTGGGCTATGCTCTGTGGTGCATGGTCTGCTGTCATTGTTCATCTGACATTCTCTCTCGCCTTGAAATATTTTTTTGCTTTTCTTGTAGAAAAGTTGCTTATATTATTGTTAGTTAAATTCATGTCTGAGTGCTCACTGAGTCCTGTTCAGTGATGTTGTAAGGTATCATATAAGTAATAACCACATTTTTCTTTGTATAAATTCTGCTTTAGTGCTTTACTTAAGTATGGAAGTACTGAATTCCTTAAGATTTCAATATTTAATGAATTAATGCATTGCAGTTGACTGAAAATGCAAAACAAATGCAGTTTAAGGGTCATGCTGCTCAATGCTAGAAGTCTAAATCTGAAAATGCACTCACTCAAAGCACTCCTTAAAATGGAGAACATCGACATTTGTGCTGTAACAGAGACCTGGTTCAAGGTAGCAGAAAACAACCCTGCACTACCAGGCTATAACTCCATCCACTTCCGTTTACTCCTTGAAGGCTAAGGCTGAGACGTCAGAGGAATAAATTTGCTTTTTTCTGTGGATTTGTGGATTTTTGAGAGTTGTTTTCTACTTTCATTTGGTGGTTCTCTGGTTGTTCATATATAACTCCTTCCACACCTTTCGGCCCTAGAACTTGGACCAAAGCCCCAAAGGGGGTGGTGTTTCCATATTCATAAAGGATGCGCACACCTCCAGACTGGTAGCCCAACATAACGCATCAGAGATACTTCAGGTGCAGCTAACATTGGGTAAGACAGTAATTCAGGTTGTAACCTGCTATAGGTCCCCAACAATGTCCCAAGACTCACACTCCACGTTCCTAAGCACATTGGAGAATATTAGGGTCCAACCTAACAGTCTCATACTGGGTGACTTCAACTACCCCTCCATTAACTGGGAAAACTACTCATGTACCAATACACTTGCCCAACGTTTCCTGGAATTCATTAATTCAAATGCCCTGGACCAGCTCATTCTTACCCCCACTAGAGATAGCAACATCCTTGACCTGATCATGACTAACATGGGTGACCATTGCTCTACACCAGTAGTTAACTCCTCCCTGGTTAGATCCAACCACAAACTAATCACCCTGGAAATCCCCCCCCCCCACACACACACACAAAGGTAACCACCATGAAAAACTTCTCCAAAGCTAACTTTGGGCTCCTAAATACAGAGGTGGCTAACTTCATGGCACACATGCAAATGGAGAATAGTTGCTTGACCACCAAATCATACACCAATGCAATGTACAAACACATACACAAATACATGGCTCTCGCCATACCCAATAGAACAAAGATGCTCTCCTCCAAAAAAAGGAAGCCGATCTGGTGGTCCCCTGCCATAAACAAATTCTACAATAGAAGGAGGAAACTGATGCAGAATAAGGTGAAGTCCCAAGACTAGAAAACCTTCCTTATCAGCCTCAACAAAAAGTTGAGATCCCTCATCAAATTCTCTAAAGCTAGCTATGAAAACAGAATTGCAGCAAATAGTAAAAACAACCACAAGGCCTTCTATAGTTATGTAAAGAATCTCCATGGCAATACCCAGATTTGCTCTGAGCTACTGCACAATGGTACCTCCTATACCGAGCCAACAGATATTGCCAATATACTGGCTGACAGATTCAGTGCCAACTTTACCCCCCCCCAAAGGACCAATGACAATACCAGTCGATTGCCAGGCACCCAGTATTACTGCTGCACAGGTTAAAACAGCACTGTTCAAGGCCAAGAATACAGCTTCCATGGGACCTGACAATATCCCTGGCTGTGTTCTACATGAACTACAGAGTGAACTGGCACCTCATTTGTGTGCCCTGTTCAATCACAGCCTCACCTCAGGAGTTGTCCCTACTGAATGGCACACTGCTACATTCATCCCTCTCCACAAAGGTGCATCTACAGACCCTGGGAACTATTGCCCCATTTTCCTGAGGAGTCTGATACGCAAAGCTATGAAACACATCATTATGGACCTAATAAACAAAGATATAGGGAATCTCCAAACTCTGGATCCCACACAGTTTGGTTTTGTGGAGGGTAGATCATTCCTGCTCAACTTGGTCGACATCTTTGAGTCAGTCTCCAGAGCTGTATATGAAGTCAGGGTGGTTCATCCAGCCTACCTTGATCTGGTCAAGGTGTTGGATACCATTTCCCATTCAGGAATCATAGAAAAAGTCACTAAGCTAGGCAGCAACCCCTATATCACTAGGTGTGATGAAAACTGGGTCACAAATAGTACCCACAGTGTGAAAGTAGTGGACTCCAAGTCAGACTGCCGACCAGTCACGAGTGGCATCCCACAGGGTTCAGTCCTGGGTCCTCTCCTGTTTGGTATCTACTTCTCTGAAGTCCAAGCCAACACAAAGGGTCTCTGGCTGACAAAGTTTGCAGACGATTACAAGTTGGGAGCTATTATTAACAACCCAAGTGATGTTGACATTCTACAGAAAGGCCTCACTGAGACCAATGACAGGTGTCAGAACCATTGCCTTAAACTCAATGCCAAAAAATGTGTTATCATCCCGTTTGGGAAAAACCCAGTTTGCATGAATTACCACAACAATGGTAGTCCACTGAACACAGAAGGTGTTATAAGAGATCTGAGAACACAGGTTGAGAGCAGCCTCTCTTTTGACCACCACATTGCCACTATGGTCAGAAAGTCATTCTATGTGGCACATCTCATTACTAAGGGCTTTGCAGCCAAGAAGAAAGAGGTCATTGGCTCCCTCTACTCTTCCCTCATTAGGCCAATCATAGAGTACAATGCCCCATTTGGCATGTACCTCACTAGACACCTGCAACAACTGGAGAGGCCACAAAAGTACCTCACAAAGAGGATCCTAGGCTTTAAACACTTGTCCTATATGGACAGACTCAAAAAACTCCAACTATTCTCTGTCTCATATCACCTACTTAGAGGTGATCTTTGCTTAACATACAAAGCCATGTCTGATCCAGCTCTGTTAGAAATGCTACATCTAAAGAAATCCCAATCCCTCTGCACCACACACTCCAGTGACCTTAACCTCATTACCACAATCAACAGAATGTGCTGGAGGGACAGGTTCAGAACCCAGAGACTGCCCTTGCTATGGAATAGACTTCCCATACATGTCAAACAGAGCACCTCACTGGCCCTCTTCAAGACAAACCTTGATGAGTGGATGTGAAATAGAACATTCACCCAGGGGTTCACTCCAGTGGCTCTACTCGACAAAAGCACTGGGAATTAAGGTCAGGTGGCACAATGTCAGGGTAATCCTATAGGCTAGGTTTGTAATGGCTCCAGGGCCATTAGCCTAGTACACACCTATGAACCTATGAAAATGTATTATATAGTTTTTTTTTTATTATGCCATTTTCCTCTAATACTGTTTTCTGTGGTACTGTACATTGAATTATATTCCTGTTGTCATAAACAAAAATTTGTGACTTCAGAGACATAAATATCAACATTTGTGCTGTGGTGAGGGTGAAGTGGCAGCAGTGTAAGTTTACATAGCAGGATACTCATTTTAATCTGTAATTCTCTTATCACATCTGTCCAGAAAAGTTTTGTATATTAATACTTTACAGTTGTAGTTAACGAACTGCGGTGGTGGTGCTGCGGTAGCATTGTCGCCTCACAGTAAGATGTTGTCCTGTTCAATTCTCAGCTAAAGCATCTTCTGTGTGGAGATATGCGTGAATGGGGTGTACCTTCGTTGAAGGTTGTGCGTCAGAGCTGGCAACTCGGTACATAAAAATCTACTGCCAATCATTAGCGGACCAGAGTTCCACTGTGGCGACCCCTAACTGGGAAAAGCCGAAAGACACAACAACAACAGTTGTAGTTAACTGCTAGTTGTAACAATGGTAATGCACATATATATATATATATATATATATATATATATATAGCATTTTTTTCCACCTTTCCTTGATGGATTTCATAGTAGGTTTACAGGGATGAAATGCATACACTTACAAAGAAGTTGGTGCCCCCCATTTTTTTTTTATCTTATTCCCCTTCAAGTTAACATCCAGCTGTGTATTTGAAGGTGTAAGGGTAAAGTTACAGAACTGTCAGACATGATTCACAGTAGTTCAAGATGAAATGAGTCCTATACATCTCCTAAATATAGGCTATGTGTGGGTGCAAGTGATTTTGAAGAGGGGCTACCATGAAAACTGCAAGGCGAGTTGGTCTGATTTCATGACCTACTTGATACAGATGATCCTGCAGGCACTAATCTGACAGTACTGCGTGACCTTGATCATGACTTTGAATGGAAGCCTTTGCTAGATGTACATGATGTGGCCTTTATTAAATCTGTTGTGCTTGTTCACTTTGACTGCTTACAGTACCTTCCTTAGAAGTAATTGTATTATCTCTCCCCCACCATGTCTGGACAGTATCCCATCCTCTTCCACCTGTAAGACTGGCTCCAGCTTGAAGGTGGTTGTGTCGAAAGGAGATACTGCCAGCACAACTAGCTGAAATTTTGTAAATAATTATATGTCATTGGTGAATATTGAAATGATTTATACAAGATACTTGTGTTACAAATGTATTAGAACTGTATGTCGTGTATATCAAACTGCTTGTACAGATTTGTATGTTAAAAAGGTATTTGTAGACTGCTGTGTTTGAAATGTAACCACGGTGTGCCATACTGGAAGAGAACAGAAATGTACCTGCACTATTGTAACTGTTTAAATGTATATGCTTAGCATAGGAAACTGGAGGGGTGAACTCAGTCCAGCAAACTTTAGAAAAATATTTGTAGTGTTTAGGATAAACCATTTTTTTTTTCATCTTACCTTTAAGCATCTATTGCAAGACCACCAGTTACTGGAGAGCCCACATTCTGCCTCTCAGTAGTCATCTTGGGATTAGTGCTTTTGTTTTCTCCTGGTGAGAGAAGGAGTGTAGTTACATTATTTCATAGGGACTGCTGATCACCAGAAAGCTTAATAAGTGCTTTATAGGTGACAGCTTGGAATCGTTGCTAATATTCTGATCCTGGTGAAAGAAGGAGCAAAGTGCATTGATTCCTGACTGTTTCTGGTTGGAGAGTGGGTGTCTGTGCTTAATCTGATTGGTCTGGATGCTATTTGAGGCCTCTACCAGAAAAAGGCTAGAAGCCGGCAGACCCTTGCATCATCTGGGACAAGACTGTGGATCACCAAACAGGCTGTGGCCTGCTTCTGTTCTTGGGATTGGTGCTAACATTTTGCTTCTGGTGAGAGAAGAAGCAAAGGAGTATTGTATCCCAACAGAGTGAAGCTGTGCTAAGATCAGCATTAGTAGTAGCCAGACAGTAGCCATTCATGTGACTCCCCTCTTTTTATCATTCTTGACAAGCTAATTCTTTATTTTCAGTAAGTACTGCTTGATTTCTTCCTAACATTAGAATATCTGCCTAAATACTTCATCCTTATATTTTCAGGGTCTACGTATTGTTTTCCCCTCATGTGTTTGGCAGTGCTCTGTACAGACTCAGACACTTTGAGTGACATTTTTCCTGTAAAAGGTTTCAGTACTTAATATAGTGAGCTCATATCGAGGCATGTCTAAAGGTCAGGTCCCTGTGCTTTCTCCTGTCAACCTGGTGAACTTGGGCATCCTGAGGCAATATAGCAACTGCCTCATGTAAACATACAACCCTCTCCTCTTACATCCCAATACTATGACTTGTGAGAGATGTACATATATAGCCATACTGGGAGCCAAGCACTCTCCAGCCAAGACTGGATTAGCCAGTCAAGAGAAGAAGGATTACACCTCTACCACACCACATTCAACACATAGCCCTCCAGAACATAGACCACCACTACCCTCACATAGTAACACAAAACACTCACCTACATTCGTGGAGAATCTCAATAAAAATCTGCCCAAACAACAGAGACCTCTGAGGCAGAAACGCAAATAACTACCACAACTCAGCACAAACCATGAGACACATAGCTCACATAAACAGTGTGCCACTCAACCAAAGCCTATAAGGCAAAACAACTTACCCAATACACTAGTCATAGGTGACTTAATAGTAAGGCACACTGATGTCCCACTCACTAGGTTGAATAAGGAGAAAGTTATGGTCAGCTGCCTGTCAAGTGCCAGGATCCACCACATAACTCACGCACTTAGGTCAATCCACAACAAGTACAAATATGACTCTGTCATTGTCCATGTTGGTGTGAATGACCTGAGATGTACCTCCCTGGACAGCATGAAAGAGACATAGAGGAGCTGTCTGATCTTGTAGCCCAGGCAGGTATGACCCTAGCTCTGACTAGCATCATACCATCACCCAGAATGATACCACAGTACAAGCAGAAAATGATTGACTTCAACAATTGGCTAAGTTTCTGCTGTCATTCTAAGGGGATCCAGTATCTGTCTGCCTGGGATGACATGATCAACAGACATCGATGCTTTGCCAGAGATGGCCTGCACCTGTCACCCCAGCGATTCCGGATACTGGCCAAGGCTCTTGCCACCCCTCTAGTGCCTTTTTTAGGCAATGTCCTAAAGACAAAATTACTACCATAACAGCTACAAGCAAACAAAATCTGAGGGTTATGCTACTCAATGCTAGAAGTCTAAATCTCAAAATGCACTCACTCGAAGCACTCCTGAAAATGGAAAACATCGACATCTGTGCAGTGACCGAGATCTAGTTCAAGGCTCCGGAGAGCACCCCAGCACTACCTACCAGTCTATAATTCATACCACACCTTTCGGCCCCTAAACCTGGACCAAAGCACAAAAGGTGGTGGTGTCTCCATATTCATAAAGGATATGCACACATTCAGACTAGTAGCCCAACATAACACATCAGAGATACTTCAGTTACAACTAACACTGGGTAAAACTGCAATCCAGGTTGTAGCCTGCTATACATTCCCCACCATGTCCCAAGATTCCCACTCCACATTCCTAAACACACTGGAAAATATTAGGGTACAACCCAATACTCTTATACTGGGAGACTTTAACTACCCCTCCATTAACTGGGAAAATTACTCATGTACCAACACACTTGCTCAAAGTTTTCTGGAATTCATTAATTCCAATGCCCTGGACCAACTGATTCTTTCCCCCACAAGGGGTAGAAACATCCTTGATCTAGACCATTGCTCTATACCAGTAATCAACTCCTCTCTGGTCAGATCTGACCACAAGCTAATCACCATGGATATCCACATCCCACCCTCACTCCCCCTAAAGGAAACCACTGTAAAAAAACTTCTCCAAAGCCAACTTTGGGCTTCTAAAAACAGAAGTGGCAAACTTCATGATGCCCATGCAAATGGACAATAGGTGTATGACTGCTGAATCATACACCTATGCACTGTATGAGCACATACACAAGTGCATGGAACAGGCCATACCAAACAGAACCAAAAAAAGGAAGACAATCTGGTAGTCCCCCACCATAAACAAACTCTACAACAGAAGGAAAAAACTATTTCAGAAAAGGGTGAAGTCCCAAGACTGGAAAAACTCATTTGTTAGCAGTCAGCAAAAAACTGAGATCCCTCATCAAATCCTCTAAAGCTAGCTACGAAAACAAAATTGCTGCAGATTCTAAAGACAACCACAAGGCATTCTATAGCTATGTCAAGAATCTACATGGCAATACTCAGATCTGCTCTGAGTTACAGCACAATAGCAATACATATACAGAACAAACTGATATTGCCAACATATTGGCTGACAGGCTCAGTGTGAACTTTACCCCCTTTTCACCCCCTAAAGGGCCTATCACAATACCTGAGGAATGCCAAGTCCCTATTATCACGGCTACACAGGAAAAAAATGGACTTCCATGGGACCTGATAATATCTCTGGCTGTGTTTTATATGAATTTGAAAGTGAATTGGCACCACGCCTGAGTACCCTGTTCAATCACAGCCTCATTTCAGGCTTTGTTCCTACCAAATGGTGTACTGCTATGGTCATCCCACTCCACAAAGGGGGAGCAACTACACACCCTGGGAACTACAGCCCCATTATCCGGACGAGTCTGATATGTAAGGCTATGGAGCGCATCATTATGGACTTTATAAATCAGGACATAGGGAATCTCCAAACTCCGGATCCCATGCAGTATGAGTTTGTGAAAGGTAGATCATGCCTGCTCAACCTGATAGACTTCTTCAAGTCTGTCACCAGAGCTGTGGATGAGGGCAAGGTAGTTCACATAGCCTACCTAGATCTTGCCAAGGCCTTCAACACCATCCCTCACTCAGGAATCATAAATAGACTCACTAAACTTGGCATAAACCCCTATGTAATAAGATGGGTTGCCAACTGGCTCACAGACAGAACCCACATTGTGAAAGTAGCGGACTCCAAATCTGACTACCGACTAGTTACAAGTGGTGTCCTACAGGGATCGGTCTTAGGTCCTCTCCTGTTTGGCATCTACTTCTCTGAAGCTCTAGCCAACACAAAGGGACTCTGGCTGACCAAGTACACAGATGATTGCAAACTGGGAGCCATTATTGATTCTCCAACTGATTGTAGACATTCTACAAAAAGGCCTCACTGACACCAATGACTGGTGCCAGAACCATGGCCTTAAGCGCAATGCCAAAAAGTGAATTGTCATTCCCTTTGGGAAAAATTTGGTGCCCATGAACTACCATATAGGTGATAGTCCACTAAACACTGAAGGTGTGATAACAGACTTGGGGACACAGGTTGACAACCTCTCCTTTGATAACCACATTGCCACTGTAGTCAGAAAGTCCTTCTATGTGGCACATTTCATTACAAAAGGTTTCTCATCCAGGAAGAAAGAGGTCATAATCCCTCTCTACTCATCCCTCTTATTATTACCTAGTATAAAATACAACACCCCATTTGGTATGTACCTCACTAGACACCTACAACAACTGGAAAAGCCACAAAAATACCTCACTAAGAGGATCTTAGGTCTT